>NC_086450.1:105675508-105887207 GCF_028390025.1 Pseudophryne corroboree | reverse complement strand
TCCACCAGTATACTATATATAGCAGTACGGAAGGCCACTGCTGTACCTACCTCTGTATCGTCACTCGTCATCCATTAAGTATACTATTATCCATCTACATTCTATACCTGTGGTGCATTTTAGTTTTGCAGTTTGCTGACACAGTGTCCACCAGTATACTATATATAGCAGTACGGTAGGCCACTGCTGTACCTACCTCTGTGTCGTCACTCGTAATCCATTAAGTATACTATTATCCATCTACATTCTATACCTGTGGTGCATTTTAGTTTTTGCAGTTTGCTGACACAGTGTCCACCAGTATACTATATATAGCAGTATGGAAGGCCACTGCTGTACCTACCACTGTGTCGTCACTCGTCATCCATTAAGTATACTATGCATCTACATTCTATACCTGTGGTGCATTTTAGTTTTGCAGTTTGCTGACACAGTGTCCACCAGTATACTATATATAGCAGTACGGTAGGCCACTGCTGTACCTACCTCTGTGTCGTCACTCGTCATCCATTAAGTATACTATCCATCTACATTCTATACCTGTGGTGCATTTTAGTTTTGCAGTTTGCTGACAGTGTCCACCAGTATACTATATATAGCAGTACGGTAGGCCACTGCTGTACCTACCTCTGTGTCGTCACTCGTCATCCATTAAGTATACTATTATCCATCTACATTCTATACCTGTGGTGCATTTTAGTTTTGCAGTTTGCTGACACAGTGTCCACCAGTATACTATATATAGCAGTACGGTAGGCCACTGCTGTACCTACCTCTGTGTCGTCACTCGTCATCCATTAAGTATACTATCCATCTACATTCTATACCTGTGGTGCATTTTAGTTTTGCAGTTTGCTGACACAGTGTGCACCAGTATACTATATATAGCAGTACGGTAGGCCACTGCTGTACCTACCTCTGTGTCATCACTCGTCATCCATTAAGTATACTATCCATCTACATTCTATACCTGTGGTGCATTTTAGTTTTGCAGTTTGCTGACACAGTGTCCACCAGTATACTATATATAGCAGTACGGTAGGCCACTGCTGTACCTACCTCTGTGTCGTCACTCGTCATCCATTAAGTATACTATTATCCATCTACATTCTATACCTGTGGTGCATTTTAGTTTTGCAGTTTGCTGACACAGTGTCCACCAGTATACTATATATAGCAGTACGGTAGGCCACTGCTGTACCTACCTCTGTGTCGTCACTTGTCATCCATTAAGTGTACTATTATCCATCTACATTCTATACCTGTGGTGCATTTTAGTTTTGCAGTTTGCTGACACAGTGTTCACCAGTATACTATATATAGCAGTACGGTAGGCCACTGCTGTACCTACCTCTGTGTCATCACTCGTCATCTATTAAGTATACTATCCATCTACATTCTATACCTGTGGTGCATTTTAGTTTTGCAGTTTGCTGACACAGTGTCCACCAGTATACTATATATAGCAGTACGGTAGGCCACTGCTGTACCTACCTCTGTGTCGTCACTTGTCATCCATTAAGTATACTATTTATCTTCATTCTATACCTGTGGTGCATTTTAGTTTTGCAGTTTGCTGACACAGTGTCCACCAGTATACTATATATAGCAGTACGGTAGGCCACTGCTGTACCTACCTCTGTGTCGTCACTCGTCATCCATTAAGTATACTATTATCCATCTACATTCTATACCTGTGGTGCATTTTAGTTTTGCAGTTTGCTGACACAGTGTCCACCAGTATACTATATATAGCAGTACGGTAGGCCACTGCTGTACCTACCTCTGTGTCGTCACTCGTCATCCATTAAGTATACTATTATCCATCTACATTCTATACCTGTGGTGCATTTTAGTTTTGCAGTTTGCTGACACAGTGTCCACCAGTATACTATATATAGCAGTACGGTAGGCCACTGCTGTACCTACCTATGTGTCGTCACTCGTCATCCATTAAGTATACTATTATCCATCTACATTCTATACCTGTGGTGCATTTTAGTTTTGCAGTTTGCTGACACAGTGTCCACCAGTATACTATATATAGCAGTACGGTAGGCCACTGCTGTACCTACCTCTGTGTCATCACTCGTCATCCATTAAGTATACTATCCATCTACATTCTATACCTGTGGTGCATTTTAGTTTTGCAGTTTGCTGACACAGTGTGCACCAGTATACTATATATAGCAGTACGGTAGGCCACTGCTGTACCTACCTCTGTGTCATCACTCGTCATCCATTAAGTATAGTATCCATCTACATTCTATACCTGTGGTGCATTTTAGTTTTGCAGTTTGCTGACACAGTGTCCACCAGTATACTATATATAGCAGTACGGTAGGCCACTGCTGTACCTACCTCTGTGTCGTCACTCGTCATCCATTAAGTATACTATTATCCATCTACATTCTATACCTGTGGTGCATTTTAGTTTTGCAGTTTGCTGACACAGTGTCCACCAGTATACTATATATAGCAGTACGGTAGGCCACTGCTGTACCTACCTCTGTGTCGTCACTCGTCATCCATTAAGTATACTATTATCCATCTACATTCTATACCTGTGGTGCATTTTAGTTTTGCAGTTTGCTGACACAGTGTCCACCAGTATACTATATATAGCAGTATGGAAGGCCACTGCTGTACCTACCTCTGTGTCGTCACTCGTCATCCATTAAGTATACTATCCATCTACATTCTATACCTGTGGTGCATTTTAGTTTTGCAGTTTGCTGACACAGTGTCCACCAGTATACTATATATAGCAGTACGGTAGGCCACTGCTGTACCTACCTCTGTATCGTCACTCGTCATCCATTAAGTATACTATCCATCTACATTCTATACCTGTGGTGCATTTTAGTTTTGCAGTTTGCTGACAGTGTCCACCAGTATACTATATATAGCAGTACGGTAGGCCACTGCTGTACCTACCTCTGTGTCGTCACTCGTCATCCATTAAGTATACTATTATCCATCTACATTCTATACCTGTGGTGCATTTTAGTTTTGCAGTTTGCTGACACAGTGTCCACCAGTATACTATATATAGCAGTACGGTAGGCCACTGCTGTACCTACCTCTGTGTCGTCACTCGTCATCCATTAAGTATACTATTATCCATCTACATTCTATACCTGTGGTGCATTTTAGTTTTGCAGTTTGCTGACAGTGTCCACCAGTATACTATATATAGCAGTACGGTAGGCCACTGCTGTACCTACCTCTGTGTCTTCACTCGTCATCCATTAAGTATACTATTATCCATCTACATTCTATACCTGTGGTGCATTTTAGTTTAGCAGTTTGCTGACACAGTGTCCACCAGTATACTATATATAGCAGTACGGTAGGCCACTGCTGTACCTACCTCTGTGTCGTCACTCGTAATCCATTAAGTATACTATTATCCATCTACATTCTATACCTGTGGTGCATTTTAGTTTTTGCAGTTTGCTGACACAGTGTCCACCAGTATACTATATATAGCAGTACGGTAGGCCACTGCTGTACCTACCTCTGTGCCGTCACTCGTCATCCATTAAGTATACTATCCATCTACATTCTATACCTGTTGTGCATTTTAGTTTTGCAGTTTGCTGACACAGTGTCCACCAGTATACTATATATAGCAGTACGGTAGGCCACTGCTATACCTACCTCTGTGTCATCACTCGTCATCCATTAAGTATACTATTTATCTACATTCCATACCTGTGGTGCATTTTAGTTTTGCAGTTTGCTAACACAGTGTCCACCAGTATACTATATATAGCAGTACGGTAGGCCACTGCTGTACCTACCTCTGTGTCGTCACTCGTCATCCATTAAGTATACTATTATCCATCTACATTCTATACCTGTGGTGCATTTTAGTTTTGCAGTTTGCTGACACAGTGTCCACCAGTATACTATATATAGCAGTACGGTAGGCCACTGCTGTACCTACCTCTGTGTCGTCACTCATCATCCATAAAGTATACTATCCATCTACATTCTATACCTGTGGTGCATTTTAGTTTTGCAGTTTGCTGACACAGTGTCCACCAGTATACTATATATAGCAGTACGGAAGGCCACTGCTGTACCTACCTCTGTATCGTCACTCGTCATCCATTAAGTATACTATTATCCATCTACATTCTATACCTGTGGTGCATTTTAGTTTTGCAGTTTGCTGACACAGTGTCCACCAGTATACTATATATAGCAGTACGGTAGGCCACTGCTGTACCTACCTCTGTGTCGTCACTCGTAATCCATTAAGTATACTATTATCCATCTACATTCTATACCTGTGGTGCATTTTAGTTTTTGCAGTTTGCTGACACAGTGTCCACCAGTATACTATATATAGCAGTATGGAAGGCCACTGCTGTACCTACCACTGTGTCGTCACTCGTCATCCATTAAGTATACTATGCATCTACATTCTATACCTGTGGTGCATTTTAGTTTTGCAGTTTGCTGACACAGTGTCCACCAGTATACTATATATAGCAGTACGGTAGGCCACTGCTGTACCTACCTCTGTGTCGTCACTCGTCATCCATTAAGTATACTATCCATCTACATTCTATACCTGTGGTGCATTTTAGTTTTGCAGTTTGCTGACAGTGTCCACCAGTATACTATATATAGCAGTACGGTAGGCCACTGCTGTACCTACCTCTGTGTCGTCACTCGTCATCCATTAAGTATACTATTATCCATCTACATTCTATACCTGTGGTGCATTTTAGTTTTGCAGTTTGCTGACACAGTGTCCACCAGTATACTATATATAGCAGTACGGTAGGCCACTGCTGTACCTACCTCTGTGTCGTCACTCGTCATCCATTAAGTATACTATCCATCTACATTCTATACCTGTGGTGCATTTTAGTTTTGCAGTTTGCTGACACAGTGTGCACCAGTATACTATATATAGCAGTACGGTAGGCCACTGCTGTACCTACCTCTGTGTCATCACTCGTCATCCATTAAGTATACTATCCATCTACATTCTATACCTGTGGTGCATTTTAGTTTTGCAGTTTGCTGACACAGTGTCCACCAGTATACTATATATAGCAGTACGGTAGGCCACTGCTGTACCTACCTCTGTGTCGTCACTCGTCATCCATTAAGTATACTATTATCCATCTACATTCTATACCTGTGGTGCATTTTAGTTTTGCAGTTTGCTGACACAGTGTCCACCAGTATACTATATATAGCAGTACGGTAGGCCACTGCTGTACCTACCTCTGTGTCGTCACTTGTCATCCATTAAGTGTACTATTATCCATCTACATTCTATACCTGTGGTGCATTTTAGTTTTGCAGTTTGCTGACACAGTGTTCACCAGTATACTATATATAGCAGTACGGTAGGCCACTGCTGTACCTACCTCTGTGTCATCACTCGTCATCTATTAAGTATACTATCCATCTACATTCTATACCTGTGGTGCATTTTAGTTTTGCAGTTTGCTGACACAGTGTCCACCAGTATACTATATATAGCAGTACGGTAGGCCACTGCTGTACCTACCTCTGTGTCGTCACTTGTCATCCATTAAGTATACTATTTATCTTCATTCTATACCTGTGGTGCATTTTAGTTTTGCAGTTTGCTGACACAGTGTCCACCAGTATACTATATATAGCAGTACGGTAGGCCACTGCTGTACCTACCTCTGTGTCGTCACTCGTCATCCATTAAGTATACTATTATCCATCTACATTCTATACCTGTGGTGCATTTTAGTTTTGCAGTTTGCTGACACAGTGTCCACCAGTATACTATATATAGCAGTACGGTAGGCCACTGCTGTACCTACCTCTGTGTCGTCACTCGTCATCCATTAAGTATACTATTATCCATCTACATTCTATACCTGTGGTGCATTTTAGTTTTGCAGTTTGCTGACACAGTGTCCACCAGTATACTATATATAGCAGTACGGTAGGCCACTGCTGTACCTACCTATGTGTCGTCACTCGTCATCCATTAAGTATACTATTATCCATCTACATTCTATACCTGTGGTGCATTTTAGTTTTGCAGTTTGCTGACACAGTGTCCACCAGTATACTATATATAGCAGTACGGTAGGCCACTGCTGTACCTACCTCTGTGTCATCACTCGTCATCCATTAAGTATACTATCCATCTACATTCTATACCTGTGGTGCATTTTAGTTTTGCAGTTTGCTGACACAGTGTGCACCAGTATACTATATATAGCAGTACGGTAGGCCACTGCTGTACCTACCTCTGTGTCATCACTCGTCATCCATTAAGTATAGTATCCATCTACATTCTATACCTGTGGTGCATTTTAGTTTTGCAGTTTGCTGACACAGTGTCCACCAGTATACTATATATAGCAGTACGGTAGGCCACTGCTGTACCTACCTCTGTGTCGTCACTCGTCATCCATTAAGTATACTATTATCCATCTACATTCTATACCTGTGGTGCATTTTAGTTTTGCAGTTTGCTGACACAGTGTCCACCAGTATACTATATATAGCAGTACGGTAGGCCACTGCTGTACCTACCTCTGTGTCGTCACTTGTCATCCATTAAGTGTATTATTATCCATCTACATTCTATACCTGTGGTGCATTTTAGTTTTGCAGTTTGCTGACACAGTGTCCACCAGTATACTATATATAGCAGTACGGTAGGCCACTGCTGTACCTACCTATGTGTCGTCACTCGTCATCCATTAAGTATACTATTATCCATCTACATTCTATACCTGTGGTGCATTTTAGTTTTGCAGTTTGCTGACACAGTGTCCACCAGTATACTATATATAGCAGTACGGTAGGCCACTGCTGTACCTACCTCTGTGTCGTCACTCATCATCCATTAAGTATACTATCCATCTACATTCTATACCTGTGGTGCATTTTAGTTTGGCAGTTTGCTGACACAGTGTCCACCAGTATACTATATATAGCAGTACGGAAGGCCACTGCTGTACCTACCTCTGTGTCGTCACTCGTCATCCATTAAGTATACTATTATCCATCTACATTCTATACCTGTGGTGCATTTTAGTTTTGCAGTTTGCTGACACAGTGTCCACCAGTATACTATATATAGCAGTACGGTAGGCCACTGCTGTACCTACCTCTGTGTCGTCACTCGTCATCCATTAAGTATACTATTATCCATCTACATTCTATACCTGTGGTGCATTTTAGTTTTGCAGTTTGCTGACACAGTGTCCATCAGTATACTATATATAGCAGTATGGAAGGCCACTGCTGTACCTACCTCTGTGTCGTCACTCGTCATCCATTAAGTATACTATCCATCTACATTCTATACCTGTGGTGCATTTTAGTTTTGCAGTTTGCTGACACAGTGTCCACCAGTATACTATATATAGCAGTACGGTAGGCCACTGCTGTACCTACCTCTGTGTCGTCACTCGTCATCCATTAAGTATACTATTATCCATCTACATTCTATACCTGTGGTGCATTTTAGTTTTGCAGTTTGCTGACACAGTGTCCACCAGTATACTATATATAGCAGTACGGTAGGCCACTGCTGTACCTACCTCTGTGTCGTCACTTGTCATCCATTAAGTGTACTATTATCCATCTACATTCTATACCTGTGGTGCATTTTAGTTTTGCAGTTTGCTGACACAGTGTCCACCAGTATACTATATATAGCAGTACGGTAGGCCACTGCTGTACCTACCTCTGTGTCATCACTCGTCATCCATTAAGTATACTATCCATCTACATTCTATACCTGTGGTGCATTTTAGTTTTGCAGTTTGCTGACACAGTGTCCACCAGAATACTATATATAGCAGTACGGTAGGCCACTGCTGTACCTACCTCTGTGTCGTCACTCGTCATCCATTAAGTATACTATTTATCTACATTCTATACCTGTGGTGCATTTTAGTTTTGCAGTTTGCTGACACAGTGTCCACCAGTATACTATATATAGCAGTACGGTAGGCCACTGCTGTACCTACCTCTGTGTCGTCACTCGTCATCCATTAAGTATACTATTATCCATCTACATTCTATACCTGTGGTGCATTTTAGTTTTGCAGTTTGCTGACACAGTGTCCACCAGTATACTATATATAGCAGTACGGTAGGCCACTGCTGTACCTACCTATGTGTCGTCACTCGTCATCCATTAAGTATACTATTATCCATCTACATTCTATACCTGTGGTGCATTTTAGTTTTGCAGTTTGCTGACACAGTGTCCACCAGTATACTATATATAGCAGTACGGTAGGCCACTGCTGTACCTACCTCTGTGTCATCACTCGTCATCCATTAAGTATACTATCCATCTACATTCTATACCTGTGGTGTATTTTAGTTTTGCAGTTTGCTGACACAGTGTGCACCAGTATACTATATATAGCAGTACGGTAGGCCACTGCTGTACCTACCTCTGTGTCATCACTCGTCATCCATTAAGTATAGTATCCATCTACATTCTATACCTGTGGTGCATTTTAGTTTTGCAGTTTGCTGACACAGTGTCCACCAGTATACTATATATAGCAGTACGGTAGGCCACTGCTGTACCTACCTCTGTGTCGTCACTCGTCATCCATTAAGTATACTATTATCCATCTACATTCTATACCTGTGGTGCATTTTAGTTTTGCAGTTTGCTGACACAGTGTCCACCAGTATACTATATATAGCAGTACGGTAGGCCACTGCTGTACCTACCTCTGTGTCGTCACTTGTCATCCATTAAGTGTATTATTATCCATCTACATTCTATACCTGTGGTGCATTTTAGTTTTGCAGTTTGCAGACACAGTGTCCACCAGTATACTATATATAGCAGTACGGTAGGCCACTGCTGTACCTACCTATGTGTCGTCACTCGTCATCCATTAAGTATACTATTATCCATCTACATTCTATACCTGTGGTGCATTTTAGTTTTGCAGTTTGCTGACACAGTGTCCACCAGTATACTATATATAGCAGTACGGTAGGCCACTGCTGTACCTACCTCTGTGTCGTCACTCATCATCCATTAAGTATACTATCCATCTACATTCTATACCTGTGGTGCATTTTAGTTTTGCAGTTTGCTGACACAGTGTCCACCAGTATACTATATATAGCAGTACGGAAGGCCACTGCTGTACCTACCTCTGTGTCTTCACTCGTCATCCATTAAGTATACTATTATCCATCTACATTCTATACCTGTGGTGCATTTTAGTTTTGCAGTTTGCTGACACAGTGTCCACCAGTATACTATATATAGCAGTACGGTAGGCCACTGCTGTACCTACCTCTGTGTCGTCACTCGTCATCCATTAAGTATACTATTATCCATCTACATTCTATACCTGTGGTGCATTTTAGTTTTGCAGTTTGCTGACACAGTGTCCACCAGTATACTATATATAGCAGTATGGAAGGCCACTGCTGTACCTACCTCTGTGTCGTCACTCGTCATCCATTAAGTATACTATCCATCTACATTCTATACCTGTGGTGCATTTTAGTTTTGCAGTTTGCTGACACAGTGTCCACCAGTATACTATATATAGCAGTACGATAGGCCACTGCTGTACCTACCTCTGTGTCGTCACTCGTCATCCATTAAGTATACTATCCATCTACATTCTATACCTGTGGTGCATTTTAGTTTTGCAGTTTGCTGACAGTGTCCACCAGTATACTATATATAGCAGTACGGTAGGCCACTGCTGTACCTACCTCTGTGTCGTCACTCGTCATCCATTAAGTATACTATTATCCATCTACATTCTATACCTGTGGTGCATTTTAGTTTTGCAGTTTGCTGACACAGTGTCCACCAGTATACTATATATAGCAGTACGGTAGGCCATTGCTGTACCTACCTCTGTGTCGTCACTCGTCATCCATTAAGTATACTATTATCCATCTACATTCTATACCTGTGGTGCATTTTAGTTTTGCAGTTTGCTGACACAGTGTCCACCAGTATACTATATATAGCAGTACGGTAGGCCACTGCTGTACCTACCTCTGTGTCATCACTCATCATCCATTAAGTATACTATTTATCTACATTCCATACCTCTGGTGCATTTTAGTTTTGCAGTTTGCTGACACAGTGTCCACCAGTATACTATATATAGCAGTACGGTAGGCCACTGCTGTACCTACCTCTGTGTCGTCACTCGTCATCCATTAGGTATACTATTATCCATCTACATTCTATACCTGTTGTGCATTTTAGTTTTGCAGTTTGCTGACACAGTGTCCACCAGTATACTATATATAGCAGTACGGTAGGCCACTGCTGTACCTACCTCTGTGTCGTCACTCGTCATCCATTAAGTATACTATTATCCATCTACATTCTATACCTGTGGTGCATTTTAGTTTTGCAGTTTGCTGACACAGTGTCCACCAGTATACTATATATAGCAGTACGGTAGGCCACTGCTGTACCTACCTCTGTGTCTTCACTCGTCATCCATTAAGTATACTATTATCCATCTACATTCTATACCTGTGGTGCATTTTAGTTTAGCAGTTTGCTGACACAGTGTCCACCAGTATACTATATATAGCAGTACGGTAGGCCACTGCTGTACCTACCTCTGTGTCGTCACTCGTCATCCATTAAGTATACTATCCATCTACATTCTATACCTGTTGTGCATTTTAGTTTTGCAGTTTGCTGACACAGTGTCCACCAGTATACTATATATAGCAGTACGGTAGGCCACTGCTATACCTACCTCTGTGTCATCACTCGTCATCCATTAAGTATACTATTTATCTACATTCCATACCTGTGGTGCATTTTAGTTTTGCAGTTTGCTGACACAGTGTCCACCAGTATACTATATATAGCAGTACGGTAGGCCACTGCTGTACCTACCTCTGTGTCGTCACTCGTCATCCATTAAGTATACTATTATCCATCTACATTCTATACCTGTGGTGCATTTTAGTTTTGCAGTTTGCTGACACAGTGTCCACCAGTATACTATATATAGCAGTACGGTAGCCCACTGCTGTACCTACCTCTGTGTCGTCACTCATCATCCATTAAGTATACTATCCATCTACATTCTATACCTGTGGTGCATTTTAGTTTTGCAGTTTGCTGACACAGTGTCCACCAGTATACTATATATAGCAGTACGGAAGGCCACTGCTATACCTACCTCTGTGTCGTCACTCGTCATCCATTAAGTATACTATTATCCATCTACATTCTATACCTGTGGTGCATTTTAGTTTTGCAGTTTGCTGACACAGTGTCCACCAGTATACTATATATAGCAGTACGGTAGGCCACTGCTGTACCTACCTCTGTGTCGTCACTCGTCATCCATTAAGTATACTATTATCCATCTACATTCTATACCTGTGGTGCATTTTAGTTTTGCAGTTTGCTGACACAGTGTCCACCAGTATACTATATATAGCAGTATGGAAGGCCACTGCTGTACCTACCTCTGTGTCGTCACTCGTCATCCATTAAGTATACTATCCATCTACATTCTATACCTGTGGTGCATTTTAGTTTTGCAGTTTGCTGACACAGTGTCCACCAGTATACTATATATAGCAGTACGGTAGGCCACTGCTGTACCTACCTCTGTGTCGTCACTCGTCATCCATTAAGTATACTATCCATCTACATTCTATACCTGTGGTGCATTTTAGTTTTGCAGTTTGCTGACAGTGTCCACCAGTATACTATATATAGCAGTACGGTAGGCCACTGCTGTACCTACCTCTGTGTCGTCACTCGTCATCCATTAAGTATACTATTATCCATCTACATTCTATACCTGTGGTGCATTTTAGTTTTGCAGTTTGCTGACACAGTGTCCACCAGTATACTATATATAGCAGTACGGTAGGCCACTGCTGTACCTACCTCTGTGTCGTCACTCGTCATCCATTAAGTATACTATCCATCTACATTCTATACCTGTGGTGCATTTTAGTTTTGCAGTTTGCTGACACAGTGTGCACCAGTATACTATATATAGCAGTACGGTAGGCCACTGCTGTACCTACCTCTGTGTCATCACTCGTCATCCATTAAGTATACTATCCATCTACATTCTATACCTGTGGTGCATTTTAGTTTTGCAGTTTGCTGACACAGTGTCCACCAGTATACTATATATAGCAGTACGGTAGGCCACTGCTGTACCTACCTCTGTGTCGTCACTCGTCATCCATTAAGTATACTATTATCCATCTACATTCTATACCTGTGGTGCATTTTAGTTTTGCAGTTTGCTGACACAGTGTCCACCAGTATACTATATATAGCAGTACGGTAGGCCACTTCTGTACCTACCTCTGTGTCGTCACTTGTCATCCATTAAGTGTACTATTATCCATCTACATTCTATACCTGTGGTGCATTTTAGTTTTGCAGTTTGCTGACACAGTGTCCACCAGTATACTATATATAGCAGTACGGTAGGCCACTGCTGTACCTACCTCTGTGTCATCACTTGTCATCCATTAAGTGTACTATTATCCATCTACATTTTATACCTGTGGTGCATTTTAGTTTTGCAGTTTGCTGACACAGTGTCCACCAGTATACTATATATAGCAGTACGGTAGGCCACTGCTGTACCTACCTCTGTGTCATCACTCATCATCCATTAAGTATACTATCCATCTACATTCTATACCTGTGGTGCATTTTAGTTTTGCAGTTTGCTGACACAGTGTCCACCAGTATACTATATATAGCAGTACGGTAGGCCACTGCTGTACCTACCTCTGTGTCGTCACTTGTCATCCATTAAGTATACTATTTATCTACATTCTATACCTGTGGTGCATTTTAGTTTTGCAGTTTGCTGACACAGTGTCCACCAGTATACTATATATAGCAGTACGGTAGGCCACTGCTGTACCTACCTCTGTGTCATCACTCGTCATCCATTAAGTATACTATCCATCTACATTCTATACCTGTGGTGCATTTTAGTTTTGCAGTTTGCTGACACAGTGTGCACCAGTATACTATATATAGCAGTACGGTAGGCCACTGCTGTACCTACCTCTGTGTCATCACTCGTCATCCATTAAGTATACTATCCATCTACATTCTATACCTGTGGTGCATTTTAGTTTTGCAGTTTGCTGACACAGTGTCCACCAGTATACTATATATAGCAGTACGGTAGGCCACTGCTGTACCTACCTCTGTGTCGTCACTCGTCATCCATTAAGTATACTATTATCCATCTACATTCTATACCTGTGGTGCATTTTAGTTTTGCAGTTTGCTGACACAGTGTCCACCAGTATACTATATATAGCAGTACGGTAGGCCACTGCTGTACCTACCTCTGTGTCGTCACTTGTCATCCATTAAGTGTACTATTATCCATCTACATTCTATACCTGTGGTGCATTTTAGTTTTGCAGTTTGCTGACACAGTGTCCACCAGTATACTATATATAGCAGTACGGTAGGCCACTGCTGTACCTACCTCTGTGTCGTCACTTGTCATCCATTAAGTGTACTATTATCCATCTACATTCTATACCTGTGGTGCATTTTAGTTTTGCAGTTTGCTGACACAGTGTCCACCAGTATACTATATATAGCAGTACGGTAGGCCACTGCTGTACCTACCTCTGTGTCATCACTCGTCATCCATTAAGTATACTATCCATCTACATTCTATACCTGTGGTGCATTTTAGTTTTGCAGTTTGCTGACACAGTGTCCACCAGTATACTATATATAGCAGTACGGTAGGCCACTGCTGTACCTACCTCTGTGTCATCACTCGTCATCCATTAAGTATACTATCCATCTACATTCTATACCTGTGGTGCATTTTAGTTTTGCAGTTTGCTGACACAGTGTCCACCAGAATACTATATATAGCAGTACGGTAGGCCACTGCTGTACCTACCTCTGTGTCGTCACTCGTCATCCATTAAGTATACTATTTATCTACATTCTATACCTGTGGTGCATTTTAGTTTTGCAGTTTGCTGACACAGTGTCCACCAGTATACTATATATAGCAGTACGGTAGGCCACTGCTGTACCTACCTCTGTGTCGTCACTCGTCATCCATTAAGTATACTATTATCCATCTACATTCTATACCTGTGGTGCATTTTAGTTTTGCAGTTTGCTGACACAGTGTCCACCAGTATACTATATATAGCAGTACGGTAGGCCACTGCTGTACCTACCTATGTGTCGTCACTCGTCATCCATTAAGTATACTATTATCCATCTACATTCTATACCTGTGGTGCATTTTAGTTTTGCAGTTTGCTGACACAGTGTCCACCAGTATACTATATATAGCAGTACGGTAGGCCACTGCTGTACCTACCTCTGTGTCATCACTCGTCATCCATTAAGTATACTATCCATCTACATTCTATACCTGTGGTGTATTTTAGTTTTGCAGTTTGCTGACACAGTGTGCACCAGTATACTATATATAGCAGTACGGTAGGCCACTGCTGTACCTACCTCTGTGTCATCACTCGTCATCCATTAAGTATAGTATCCATCTACATTCTATACCTGTGGTGCATTTTAGTTTTGCAGTTTGCTGACACAGTGTCCACCAGTATACTATATATAGCAGTACGGTAGGCCACTGCTGTACCTACCTCTGTGTCGTCACTCGTCATCCATTAAGTATACTATTATCCATCTACATTCTATACCTGTGGTGCATTTTAGTTTTGCAGTTTGCTGACACAGTGTCCACCAGTATACTATATATAGCAGTACGGTAGGCCACTGCTGTACCTACCTCTGTGTCGTCACTTGTCATCCATTAAGTGTATTATTATCCATCTACATTCTATACCTGTGGTGCATTTTAGTTTTGCAGTTTGCAGACACAGTGTCCACCAGTATACTATATATAGCAGTACGGTAGGCCACTGCTGTACCTACCTATGTGTCGTCACTCGTCATCCATTAAGTATACTATTATCCATCTACATTCTATACCTGTGGTGCATTTTAGTTTTGCAGTTTGCTGACACAGTGTCCACCAGTATACTATATATAGCAGTACGGTAGGCCACTGCTGTACCTACCTCTGTGTCGTCACTCATCATCCATTAAGTATACTATCCATCTACATTCTAATCCTGTGGTGCATTTTAGTTTTGCAGTTTGCTGACACAGTGTCCACCAGTATACTATATATAGCAGTACGGAAGGCCACTGCTGTACCTACCTCTGTGTCTTCACTCGTCATCCATTAAGTATACTATTATCCATCTACATTCTATACCTGTGGTGCATTTTAGTTTTGCAGTTTGCTGACACAGTGTCCACCAGTATACTATATATAGCAGTACGGTAGGCCACTGCTGTACCTACCTCTGTGTCGTCACTCGTCATCCATTAAGTATACTATTATCCATCTACATTCTATACCTGTGGTGCATTTTAGTTTTGCAGTTTGCTGACACAGTGTCCACCAGTATACTATATATAGCAGTATGGAAGGCCACTGCTGTACCTACCTCTGTGTCGTCACTCGTCATCCATTAAGTATACTATCCATCTACATTCTATACCTGTGGTGCATTTTAGTTTTGCAGTTTGCTGACACAGTGTCCACCAGTATACTATATATAGCAGTACGATAGGCCACTGCTGTACCTACCTCTGTGTCGTCACTCGTCATCCATTAAGTATACTATCCATCTACATTCTATACCTGTGGTGCATTTTAGTTTTGCAGTTTGCTGACAGTGTCCACCAGTATACTATATATAGCAGTACGGTAGGCCACTGCTGTACCTACCTCTGTGTCGTCACTCGTCATCCATTAAGTATACTATTATCCATCTACATTCTATACCTGTGGTGCATTTTAGTTTTGCAGTTTGCTGACACAGTGTCCACCAGTATACTATATATAGCAGTACGGTAGGCCATTGCTGTACCTACCTCTGTGTCGTCACTCGTCATCCATTAAGTATACTATTATCCATCTACATTCTATACCTGTGGTGCATTTTAGTTTTGCAGTTTGCTGACACAGTGTCCACCAGTATACTATATATAGCAGTACGGTAGGCCACTGCTGTACCTACCTCTGTGTCATCACTCATCATCCATTAAGTATACTATTTATCTACATTCCATACCTCTGGTGCATTTTAGTTTTGCAGTTTGCTGACACAGTGTCCACCAGTATACTATATATAGCAGTACGGTAGGCCACTGCTGTACCTACCTCTGTGTCGTCACTCGTCATCCATTAGGTATACTATTATCCATCTACATTCTATACCTGTTGTGCATTTTAGTTTTGCAGTTTGCTGACACAGTGTCCACCAGTATACTATATATAGCAGTACGGTAGGCCACTGCTGTACCTACCTCTGTGTCGTCACTCGTCATCCATTAAGTATACTATTATCCATCTACATTCTATACCTGTGGTGCATTTTAGTTTTGCAGTTTGCTGACACAGTGTCCACCAGTATACTATATATAGCAGTACGGTAGGCCACTGCTGTACCTACCTCTGTGTCTTCACTCGTCATCCATTAAGTATACTATTATCCATCTACATTCTATACCTGTGGTGCATTTTAGTTTAGCAGTTTGCTGACACAGTGTCCACCAGTATACTATATATAGCAGTACGGTAGGCCACTGCTGTACCTACCTCTGTGTCGTCACTCGTCATCCATTAAGTATACTATCCATCTACATTCTATACCTGTTGTGCATTTTAGTTTTGCAGTTTGCTGACACAGTGTCCACCAGTATACTATATATAGCAGTACGGTAGGCCACTGCTATACCTACCTCTGTGTCATCACTCGTCATCCATTAAGTATACTATTTATCTACATTCCATACCTGTGGTGCATTTTAGTTTTGCAGTTTGCTGACACAGTGTCCACCAGTATACTATATATAGCAGTACGGTAGGCCACTGCTGTACCTACCTCTGTGTCGTCACTCGTCATCCATTAAGTATACTATTATCCATCTACATTCTATACCTGTGGTGCATTTTAGTTTTGCAGTTTGCTGACACAGTGTCCACCAGTATACTATATATAGCAGTACGGTAGCCCACTGCTGTACCTACCTCTGTGTCGTCACTCATCATCCATTAAGTATACTATCCATCTACATTCTATACCTGTGGTGCATTTTAGTTTTGCAGTTTGCTGACACAGTGTCCACCAGTATACTATATATAGCAGTACGGAAGGCCACTGCTATACCTACCTCTGTGTCGTCACTCGTCATCCATTAAGTATACTATTATCCATCTACATTCTATACCTGTGGTGCATTTTAGTTTTGCAGTTTGCTGACACAGTGTCCACCAGTATACTATATATAGCAGTACGGTAGGCCACTGCTGTACCTACCTCTGTGTCGTCACTCGTCATCCATTAAGTATACTATTATCCATCTACATTCTATACCTGTGGTGCATTTTAGTTTTGCAGTTTGCTGACACAGTGTCCACCAGTATACTATATATAGCAGTATGGAAGGCCACTGCTGTACCTACCTCTGTGTCGTCACTCGTCATCCATTAAGTATACTATCCATCTACATTCTATACCTGTGGTGCATTTTAGTTTTGCAGTTTGCTGACACAGTGTCCACCAGTATACTATATATAGCAGTACGGTAGGCCACTGCTGTACCTACCTCTGTGTCGTCACTCGTCATCCATTAAGTATACTATCCATCTACATTCTATACCTGTGGTGCATTTTAGTTTTGCAGTTTGCTGACAGTGTCCACCAGTATACTATATATAGCAGTACGGTAGGCCACTGCTGTACCTACCTCTGTGTCGTCACTCGTCATCCATTAAGTATACTATTATCCATCTACATTCTATACCTGTGGTGCATTTTAGTTTTGCAGTTTGCTGACACAGTGTCCACCAGTATACTATATATAGCAGTACGGTAGGCCACTGCTGTACCTACCTCTGTGTCGTCACTCGTCATCCATTAAGTATACTATCCATCTACATTCTATACCTGTGGTGCATTTTAGTTTTGCAGTTTGCTGACACAGTGTGCACCAGTATACTATATATAGCAGTACGGTAGGCCACTGCTGTACCTACCTCTGTGTCATCACTCGTCATCCATTAAGTATACTATCCATCTACATTCTATACCTGTGGTGCATTTTAGTTTTGCAGTTTGCTGACACAGTGTCCACCAGTATACTATATATAGCAGTACGGTAGGCCACTGCTGTACCTACCTCTGTGTCGTCACTCGTCATCCATTAAGTATACTATTATCCATCTACATTCTATACCTGTGGTGCATTTTAGTTTTGCAGTTTGCTGACACAGTGTCCACCAGTATACTATATATAGCAGTACGGTAGGCCACTTCTGTACCTACCTCTGTGTCGTCACTTGTCATCCATTAAGTGTACTATTATCCATCTACATTCTATACCTGTGGTGCATTTTAGTTTTGCAGTTTGCTGACACAGTGTCCACCAGTATACTATATATAGCAGTACGGTAGGCCACTGCTGTACCTACCTCTGTGTCATCACTTGTCATCCATTAAGTGTACTATTATCCATCTACATTTTATACCTGTGGTGCATTTTAGTTTTGCAGTTTGCTGACACAGTGTCCACCAGTATACTATATATAGCAGTACGGTAGGCCACTGCTGTACCTACCTCTGTGTCATCACTCATCATCCATTAAGTATACTATCCATCTACATTCTATACCTGTGGTGCATTTTAGTTTTGCAGTTTGCTGACACAGTGTCCACCAGTATACTATATATAGCAGTACGGTAGGCCACTGCTGTACCTACCTCTGTGTCGTCACTTGTCATCCATTAAGTATACTATTTATCTACATTCTATACCTGTGGTGCATTTTAGTTTTGCAGTTTGCTGACACAGTGTCCACCAGTATACTATATATAGCAGTACGGTAGGCCACTGCTGTACCTACCTCTGTGTCATCACTCGTCATCCATTAAGTATACTATCCATCTACATTCTATACCTGTGGTGCATTTTAGTTTTGCAGTTTGCTGACACAGTGTGCACCAGTATACTATATATAGCAGTACGGTAGGCCACTGCTGTACCTACCTCTGTGTCATCACTCGTCATCCATTAAGTATACTATCCATCTACATTCTATACCTGTGGTGCATTTTAGTTTTGCAGTTTGCTGACACAGTGTCCACCAGTATACTATATATAGCAGTACGGTAGGCCACTGCTGTACCTACCTCTGTGTCGTCACTCGTCATCCATTAAGTATACTATTATCCATCTACATTCTATACCTGTGGTGCATTTTAGTTTTGCAGTTTGCTGACACAGTGTCCACCAGTATACTATATATAGCAGTACGGTAGGCCACTGCTGTACCTACCTCTGTGTCGTCACTTGTCATCCATTAAGTGTACTATTATCCATCTACATTCTATACCTGTGGTGCATTTTAGTTTTGCAGTTTGCTGACACAGTGTCCACCAGTATACTATATATAGCAGTACGGTAGGCCACTGCTGTACCTACCTCTGTGTCGTCACTTGTCATCCATTAAGTGTACTATTATCCATCTACATTCTATACCTGTGGTGCATTTTAGTTTTGCAGTTTGCTGACACAGTGTCCACCAGTATACTATATATAGCAGTACGGTAGGCCACTGCTGTACCTACCTCTGTGTCATCACTCGTCATCCATTAAGTATACTATCCATCTACATTCTATACCTGTGGTGCATTTTAGTTTTGCAGTTTGCTGACACAGTGTCCACCAGTATACTATATATAGCAGTACGGTAGGCCACTGCTGTACCTACCTCTGTGTCGTCACTTGTCATCCATTAAGTATACTATTTATCTACATTCTATACCTGTGGTGCATTTTAGTTTTGCAGTTTGCTGACACAGTGTCCACCAGTATACTATATATAGCAGTACGGTAGGCCACTGCTGTACCTACCTCTGTGTCGTCACTCGTCATCCATTAAGTATACTATTATCCATCTACATTCTATACCTGTGGTGCATTTTAGTTTTGCAGTTTGCTGACACAGTGTCCACCAGTATACTATATATAGCAGTACGGTAGGCCACTGCTGTACCTACCTCTGTGTCGTCACTCGTCATCCATTAAGTATACTATTATCCATCTACATTCTATACCTGTGGTGCATTTTAGTTTTGCAGTTTGCTGACACAGTGTCCACCAGTATACTATATATAGCAGTACGGTAGGCCACTGCTGTACCTACCTATGTGTCGTCACTCGTCATCCATTAAGTATACTATTATCCATCTACATTCTATACCTGTGGTGCATTTTAGTTTTGCAGTTTGCTGACACAGTGTCCACCAGTATACTATATATAGCAGTACGGTAGGCCACTGCTGTACCTACCTATGTGTCGTCACTCGTCATCCATTAAGTATACTATTATCCATCTACATTCTATACCTGTGGTGCATTTTAGTTTTGCAGTTTGCTGACACAGTGTCCACCAGTATACTATATATAGCAGTACGGTAGGCCACTGCTGTACCTACCTCTGTGTCGTCACTCATCATCCATTAAGTATACTATCCATCTACATTCTATACCTGTGGTGCATTTTAGTTTTGCAGTTTGCTGACACAGTGTGCACCAGTATACTATATATAGCAGTACGGTAGGCCACTGCTGTACCTACCTCTGTGTCGTCACTCGTCATCCATTAAGTATACTATCCATCTACATTCTATACCTGTGGTGCATTTTAGTTTTGCAGTTTGCTGACACAGTGTGCACCAGTATACTATATATAGCAGTACGGTAGGCCACTGCTGTACCTACCTCTGTGTCATCACTCGTCATCCATTAAGTATACTATCCATCTACATTCTATACCTGTGGTGCATTTTAGTTTTGCAGTTTGCTGACACAGTGTCCACCAGTATACTATATATAGCAGTACGGTAGGCCACTGCTGTACCTACCTCTGTGTCGTCACTCGTCATCCATTAAGTATACTATTATCCATCTACATTCTATACCTGTGGTGCATTTTAGTTTTGCAGTTTGCTGACACAGTGTCCACCAGTATACTATATATAGCAGTACGGTAGGCCACTGCTGTACCTACCTCTGTGTCGTCACTTGTCATCCATTAAGTGTACTATTATCCATCTACATTCTATACCTGTGGTGCATTTTAGTTTTGCAGTTTGCTGACACAGTGTCCACCAGTATACTATATATAGCAGTACGGTAGGCCACTGCTGTACCTACCTATGTGTCGTCACTCGTCATCCATTAAGTATACTATTATCCATCTACATTCTATACCTGTAGTGCATTTTAGTTTTGCAGTTTGCTGACACAGTGTCCACCAGTATACTATATATAGCAGTACGGAAGGCCACTGCTATACCTACCTCTGTGTCGTCACTCGTCATCCATTAAGTGTACTATTATCCATCTACATTCTATACCTGTGGTGCATTTTAGTTTTGCAGTTTGCTGACACAGTGTCCACCAGTATACTATATATAGCAGTACGGTAGGCCACTGCTGTACCTACCTCTGTGTCGTCACTTGTCATCCATTAAGTGTACTATTATCCATCTACATTCTATACCTGTGGTGCATTTTAGTTTTGCAGTTTGCTGACACAGTGTCCACCAGTATACTATATATAGCAGTACGGTAGGCCACTGCTGTACCTACCTCTGTGTCATCACTCGTCATCCATTAAGTATACTATCCATCTACATTCTATACCTGTGGTGCATTTTAGTTTTGCAGTTTGCTGACACAGTGTCCACCAGTATACTATATATAGCAGTACGGTAGGCCACTGCTGTACCTACCTCTGTGTCGTCACTTGTCATCCATTAAGTATACTATTTATCTACATTCTATACCTGTGGTGCATTTTAGTTTTGCAGTTTGCTGACACAGTGTCCACCAGTATACTATATATAGCAGTACGGTAGGCCACTGCGGTACCTACCTCTGTGTCGTCACTCGTCATCCATTAAGTATACTATTATCCATCTACATTCTATACCTGTGGTGCATTTTAGTTTTGCAGTTTGCTGACACAGTGTCCACCAGTATACTATATATAGCAGTACGGTAGGCCACTGCTGTACCTACCTCTGTGTCGTCACTCGTCATCCATTAAGTATACTATTATCCATCTACATTCTATACCTGTGGTGCATTTTAGTTTTGCAGTTTGCTGACACAGTGTCCACCAGTATACTATATATAGCAGTACGGTAGGCCACTGCTGTACCTACCTATGTGTCGTCACTCGTCATCCATTAAGTATACTATTATCCATCTACATTCTATACCTGTGGTGCATTTTAGTTTTGCAGTTTGCTGACACAGTGTCCACCAGTATACTATATATAGCAGTACGGTAGGCCACTGCATTACCTACCTCTGTGTCATCACTCGTCATCCATTAAGTATACTATCCATCTACATTCTATACCTGTGGTGCATTTTAGTTTTGCAGTTTGCTGACACAGTGTGCACCAGTATACTATATATAGCAGTACGGTAGGCCACTGCTGTACCTACCTCTGTGTCATCACTCGTCATCCATTAAGTATACTATCCATCTACATTCTATACCTGTGGTGCATTTTAGTTTTGCAGTTTGCTGACACAGTGTCCACCAGTATACTATATATAGCAGTACGGTAGGCCACTGCTGTACCTACCTCTGTGTCGTCACTCGTCATCCATTAAGTATACTATTATCCATCTACATTCTATACCTGTGGTGCATTTTAGTTTTGCAGTTTGCTGACACAGTGTCCACCAGTATACTATATATAGCAGTACGGTAGGCCACTGCTGTACCTACCTCTGTGTCGTCACTTGTCATCCATTAAGTGTACTATTATCCATCTACATTCTATACCTGTGGTGCATTTTAGTTTTGCAGTTTGCTGACACAGTGTCCACCAGTATACTATATATAGCAGTACGGTAGGCCACTGCTGTACCTACCTATGTGTCGTCACTCGTCATCCATTAAGTATACTATTATCCATCTACATTCTATACCTGTGGTGCATTTTAGTTTTGCAGTTTGCTGACACAGTGTCCACCAGTATACTATATATAGCAGTACGGTAGGCCACTGCTGTACCTACCTCTGTGTCGTCACTCATCATCCATTAAGTATACTATCCATCTACATTCTATACCTGTGGTGCATTTTAGTTTTGCAGTTTGCTGACACAGTGTCCACCAGTATACTATATATAGCAGTACGGAAGGCCACTGCTGTACCTACCTCTGTGTCGTCACTCGTCATCCATTAAGTATACTATTATCCATCTACATTCTATACCTGTGGTGCATTTTAGTTTTGCAGTTTGCTGACACAGTGTCCACCAGTATACTATATATAGCAGTACGGTAGGCCACTGCTGTACCTACCTCTGTGTCGTCACTCGTCATCCATTAAGTATACTATTATCCATCTACATTCTATACCTGTGGTGCATTTTAGTTTTGCAGTTTGCTGACACAGTGTCCACCAGTATACTATATATAGCAGTATGGAAGTCCACTGCTGTACCTACCTCTGTGTCGTCACTCGTCATCCATTAAGTATACTATCCATCTACATTCTATACCTGTGGTGCATTTTAGTTTTGCAGTTTGCTGACACAGTGTCCACCAGTATACTATATATAGCAGTACGGTAGGCCACTGCTGTACCTACCTCTGTGTCGTCACTCGTCATCCATTAAGTATACTATCCATCTACATTCTATACCTGTGGTGCATTTTAGTTTTGCAGTTTGCTGACAGTGTCCACCAGTATACTATATATAGCAGTACGGTAGGCCACTGCTGTACCTACCTCTGTGTCGTCACTCGTCATCCATTAAGTATACTATTATCCATCTACATTCTATACCTGTGGTGCATTTTAGTTTTGCAGTTTGCTGACACAGTGTCCACCAGTATACTATATATAGCAGTACGGTAGGCCACTGCTGTACCTACCTCTGTGTCGTCACTCGTCATCCATTAAGTATACTATTATCCATCTACATTCTATACCTGTGGTGCATTTTAGTTTTGCAGTTTGCTGACACAGTGTCCACCAGTATACTATATATAGCAGTACGGTAGGCCACTGCTGTACCTACCTCTGTGTCATCACTCATCATCCATTAAGTATACTATTTATCTACATTCCATACCTCTGGTGCATTTTAGTTTTGCAGTTTGCTGACACAGTGTCCACCAGTATACTATATATAGCAGTACGGTAGGCCACTGCTGTACCTACCTCTGTGTCGTCACTCGTCATCCATTAAGTATACTATTATCCATCTACATTCTATACCTGTTGTGCATTTTAGTTTTGCAGTTTGCTGACACAGTGTCCACCAGTATACTATATATAGCAGTACGGTAGGCCACTGCTGTACCTACATCTGTGTCGTCACTCGTCATCCATTAAGTATACTATTATCCATCTACATTCTATACCTGTGGTGCATTTTAGTTTTGCAGTTTGCTGACACAGTGTCCACCAGTATACTATATATAGCAGTACGGTAGGCCACTGCTGTACCTACCTCTGTGTCTTCACTCGTCATCCATTAAGTATACTATTATCCATCTACATTCTATACCTGTGGTGCATTTTAGTTTAGCAGTTTGCTGACACAGTGTCCACCAGTATACTATATATAGCAGTACGGTAGGCCACTGCTGTACCTACCTCTGTGTCGTCACTCGTCATCCATTAAGTATACTATCCATCTACATTCTATACCTGTTGTGCATTTTAGTTTTGCAGTTTGCTGACACAGTGTCCACCAGTATACTATATATAGCAGTACGGTAGGCCACTGCTATACCTACCTCTGTGTCATCACTCGTCATCCATTAAGTATACTATTTATCTACATTCCATACCTGTGGTGCATTTTAGTTTTGCAGTTTGCTGACACAGTGTCCACCAGTATACTATATATAGCAGTACGGTAGGCCACTGCTGTACCTACCTCTGTGTCGTCACTCGTCATCCATTAAGTATACTATTATCCATCTACATTCTATACCTGTGGTGCATTTTAGTTTTGCAGTTTGCTGACACAGTGTCCACCAGTATACTATATATAGCAGTACGGTAGGCCACTGCTGTACCTACCTCTGTGTCGTCACTCATCATCCATTAAGTATACTATCCATCTACATTCTATACCTGTGGTGCATTTTAGTTTTGCAGTTTGCTGACACAGTGTCCACCAGTATACTATATATAGCAGTACGGAAGGCCACTGCTATACCTACCTCTGTGTCGTCACTCGTCATCCATTAAGTATACTATTATCCATCTACATTCTATACCTGTGGTGCATTTTAGTTTTGCAGTTTGCTGACACAGTGTCCACCAGTATACTATATATAGCAGTACGGTAGGCCACTGCTGTACCTACCTCTGTGTCGTCACTCGTCATCCATTAAGTATACTATTATCCATCTACATTCTATACCTGTGGTGCATTTTAGTTTTGCAGTTTGCTGACACAGTGTCCACCAGTATACTATATATAGCAGTATGGAAGGCCACTGCTGTACCTACCTCTGTGTCGTCACTCGTCATCCATTAAGTATACTATCCATCTACATTCTATACCTGTGGTGCATTTTAGTTTTGCAGTTTGCTGACACAGTGTCCACCAGTATACTATATATAGCAGTACGGTAGGCCACTGCTGTACCTACCTCTGTGTCATCACTCGTCATCCATTAAGTATACTATCCATCTACATTCTATACCTGTGGTGCATTTTAGTTTTGCAGTTTGCTGACACAGTGTGCACCAGTATACTATATATAGCAGTACGGTAGGCCACTGCTGTACCTACCTCTGTGTCATCACTCGTCATCCATTAAGTATACTATCCATCTACATTCTATACCTGTGGTGCATTTTAGTTTTGCAGTTTGCTGACACAGTGTCCACCAGTATACTATATATAGCAGTACGGTAGGCCACTGCTGTACCTACCTCTGTGTCGTCACTCGTCATCCATTAAGTATACTATTATCCATCTACATTCTATACCTGTGGTGCATTTTAGTTTTGCAGTTTGCTGACACAGTGTCCACCAGTATACTATATATAGCAGTACGGTAGGCCACTGCTGTACCTACCTATGTGTCGTCACTCGTCATCCATTAAGTATACTATTATCCATCTACATTCTATACCTGTGGTGCATTTTAGTTTTGCAGTTTGCTGACACAGTGTCCACCAGTATACTATATATAGCAGTACGGTAGGCCACTGCTGTACCTACCTCTGTGTCGTCACTCATCATCCATTAAGTATACTATCCATCTACATTCTATACCTGTGGTGCATTTTAGTTTTGCAGTTTGCTGACACAGTGTCCACCAGTATACTATATATAGCAGTACGGAAGGCCACTGCTGTACCTACCTCTGTGTCGTCACTCGTCATCCATTAAGTATACTATTATCCATCTACATTCTATACCTGTGGTGCATTTTAGTTTTGCAGTTTGCTGACACAGTGTCCACCAGTATACTATATATAGCAGTACGGTAGGCCACTGCTGTACCTACCTCTGTGTCGTCACTCGTCATCCATTAAGTATACTATTATCCATCTACATTCTATACCTGTGGTGCATTTTAGTTTTGCAGTTTGCTGACACAGTGTCCACCAGTATACTATATATAGCAGTATGGAAGTCCACTGCTGTACCTACCTCTGTGTCGTCACTCGTCATCCATTAAGTATACTATCCATCTACATTCTATACCTGTGGTGCATTTTAGTTTTGCAGTTTGCTGACACAGTGTCCACCAGTATACTATATATAGCAGTACGGTAGGCCACTGCTGTACCTACCTCTGTGTCATCACTCGTCATCCATTAAGTATACTATCCATCTACATTCTATACCTGTGGTGCATTTTAGTTTTGCAGTTTGCTGACAGTGTCCACCAGTATACTATATATAGCAGTACGGTAGGCCACTGCTGTACCTACCTCTGTGTCGTCACTCGTCATCCATTAAGTATACTATTATCCATCTACATTCTATACCTGTGGTGCATTTTAGTTTTGCAGTTTGCTGACACAGTGTCCACCAGTATACTATATATAGCAGTACGGTAGGCCACTGCTGTACCTACCTCTGTGTCGTCACTCGTCATCCATTAAGTATACTATTATCCATCTACATTCTATACCTGTGGTGCATTTTAGTTTTGCAGTTTGCTGACACAGTGTCCACCAGTATACTATATATAGCAGTATGGTAGGCCACTGCTGTACCTACCTCTGTGTCATCACTCATCATCCATTAAGTATACTATTTATCTACATTCCATACCTCTGGTGCATTTTAGTTTTGCAGTTTGCTGACACAGTGTCCACCAGTATACTATATATAGCAGTACGGTAGGCCACTGCTGTACCTACCTCTGTGTCGTCACTCGTCATCCATTAAGTATACTATTATCCATCTACATTCTATACCTGTTGTGCATTTTAGTTTTGCAGTTTGCTGACACAGTGTCCACCAGTATACTATATATAGCAGTACGGTAGGCCACTGCTGTACCTACCTCTGTGTCGTCACTCGTCATCCATTAAGTATACTATTATCCATCTACATTCTATACCTGTGGTGCATTTTAGTTTTGCAGTTTGCTGACACAGTGTCCACCAGTATACTATATATAGCAGTACGGTAGGCCACTGCTGTACCTACCTCTGTGTCTTCACTCGTCATCCATTAAGTATACTATTATCCATCTACATTCTATACCTGTGGTGCATTTTAGTTTAGCAGTTTGCTGACACAGTGTCCACCAGTATACTATATATAGCAGTACGGTAGGCCACTGCTGTACCTACCTCTGTGTCGTCACTCGTCATCCATTAAGTATACTATCCATCTACATTCTATACCTGTTGTGCATTTTAGTTTTGCAGTTTGCTGACACAGTGTCCACCAGTATACTATATATAGCAGTACGGTAGGCCACTGCTATACCTACCTCTGTGTCATCACTCGTCATCCATTAAGTATACTATTTATCTACATTCCATACCTGTGGTGCATTTTAGTTTTGCAGTTTGCTGACACAGTGTCCACCAGTATACTATATATAGCAGTACGGTAGGCCACTGCTGTACCTACCTCTGTGTCGTCACTCGTCATCCATTAAGTATACTATTATCCATCTACATTCTATACCTGTGGTGCATTTTAGTTTTGCAGTTTGCTGACACAGTGTCCACCAGTATACTATATATAGCAGTACGGTAGGCCACTGCTGTACCTACCTCTGTGTCGTCACTCATCATCCATTAAGTATACTATCCATCTACATTCTATACCTGTGGTGCATTTTAGTTTTGCAGTTTGCTGACACAGTGTCCACCAGTATACTATATATAGCAGTACGGAAGGCCACTGCTATACCTACCTCTGTGTCGTCACTCGTCATCCATTAAGTATACTATTATCCATCTACATTCTATACCTGTGGTGCATTTTAGTTTTGCAGTTTGCTGACACAGTGTCCACCAGTATACTATATATAGCAGTACGGTAGGCCACTGCTGTACCTACCTCTGTGTCGTCACTCGTCATCCATTAAGTATACTATTATCCATCTACATTCTATACCTGTGGTGCATTTTAGTTTTGCAGTTTGCTGACACAGTGTCCACCAGTATACTATATATAGCAGTATGGAAGGCCACTGCTGTACCTACCTCTGTGTCGTCACTCGTCATCCATTAAGTATACTATCCATCTACATTCTATACCTGTGGTGCATTTTAGTTTTGCAGTTTGCTGACACAGTGTCCACCAGTATACTATATATAGCAGTACGGTAGGCCACTGCTGTACCTACCTCTGTGTCGTCACTCGTCATCCATTAAGTATACTATCCATCTACATTCTATACCTGTGGTGCATTTTAGTTTGCAGTTTGCTGACAGTGTCCACCAGTATACTATATATAGCAGTACGGTAGGCCACTGCTGTACCTACCTCTGTGTCGTCACTCGTCATCCATTAAGTATACTATTATCCATCTACATTCTATACCTGTGGTGCATTTTAGTTTTGCAGTTTGCTGACACAGTGTCCACCAGTATACTATATATAGCAGTACGGTAGGCCACTGCTGTACCTACCTCTGTGTCATCACTCGTCATCCATTAAGTATACTATCCATCTACATTCTATACCTGTGGTGCATTTTAGTTTTGCAGTTTGCTGACACAGTGTGCACCAGTATACTATAAATAGCAGTACGGTAGGCCACTGCTGTACCTACCTCTATGTCATCACTCGTCATTCATTAAGTATACTATCCATCTACATTCTATACCTGTGGTGCATTTTAGTTTTGCAGTTTGCTGACACAGTGTCCACCAGTATACTATATATAGCAGTACGGTAGGCCACTGCTGTACCTACCTCTGTGTCGTCACTCGTCATCCATTAAGTATACTATTATCCATCTACAGTACATTCTATACCTGTGGTGCATTTTAGTTTTGCAGTTTGCTGACACAGTGTCCACCAGTATACTATATATAGCAGTACGGTAGGCCACTGCTGTACCTACCTCTGTGTCGTCACTTGTCATCCATTAAGTGTACTATTATCCATCTACATTCTATACCTGTGGTGCATTTTAGTTTTGCAGTTTGCTGACACAGTGTCCACCAGTATACTATATATAGCAGTACGGTAGGCCACTGCTGTACCTACCTCTGTGTCGTCACTCGTCATCCATTAAGTATACTATCCATCTACATTCTATACCTGTGGTGCATTTTAGTTTTGCAGTTTGCTGACACAGTGTGCACCAGTATACTATATATAGCAGTACGGTAGGCCACTGCTGTACCTACCTCTGTGTCATCACTCGTCATCCATTAAGTATACTATCCATCTACATTCTATACCTGTGGTGCATTTTAGTTTTGCAGTTTGCTGACACAGTGTCCACCAGTATACTATATATAGCAGTACGGTAGGCCACTGCTGTACCTACCTCTGTGTCGTCACTCGTCATCCATTAAGTATACTATTATCCATCTACATTCTATACCTGTGGTGCATTTTAGTTTTGCAGTTTGCTGACACAGTGTCCACCAGTATACTATATATAGCAGTACGGTAGGCCACTGCTGTACCTACCTCTGTGTCGTCACTTGTCATCCATTAAGTGTACTATTATCCATCTACATTCTATACCTGTGGTGCATTTTAGTTTTGCAGTTTGCTGACACAGTGTCCACCAGTATACTATATATAGCAGTACGGTAGGCCAATGCTGTACCTACCTCTGTGTCATCACTCGTCATCCATTAAGTATACTATCCATCTACATTCTATACCTGTGGTGCATTTTAGTTTTGCAGTTTGCTGACACAGTGTCCACCAGTATACTATATATAGCAGTACGGTAGGCCACTGCTGTACTTACCTCTGTGTCGTCACTTGTCATCCATTAAGTATACTATTTATCTACATTCTATACCTGTGGTGCATTTTAGTTTTGCAGTTTGCTGACACAGTGTCCACCAGTATACTATATATAGCAGTACGGTAGGCCACTGCTGTACCTACCTCTGTGTCGTCACTCGTCATCCATTAAGTATAATATTATCCATCTACATTCTAATATTAGAGATGAGCGCCTGAAATTTTTCGGGTTTTGTGTTTTGGTTTTGGGTTCGGTTCCGCGGCCGTGTTTTGGGTTCGACCGCGTTTTGGCAAAACCTCACCGAATTTTTTTTGTCGGATTCGGGTGTGTTTTGGATTCGGGTGTTTTTTTAAAAAAACACTAAAAAACAGCTTAAATCATAGAATTTGGGGGTCATTTTGATCCCATATTATTATTAACCTCAAAAACCATAATTTCCACTCATTTTCAGTCTATTCTGAATACCTCACACCTCACAATATTATTTTTAGTCCTAAAATTTGCACCAAGGTCGCTGGATGACTAAGCTAAGCGACACTAGTGGCCGACACAAACACCTGGCCCATCTAGGAGTGGCACTGCAGTGTCACGCAGGATGTCCCTTCCAAAAAACCCTCCCCAATCAGCACATGACGCAAAGAAAAAAAGAGGCGCAATGAGGTAGCTGACTGTGTGAGTAAGATAAGCGACCCTAGTGGCCGACACAAACACCGGGCCCATTTAGGAGTGGCACTGCAGTGTCACGCAGGATGTCCCTTCCAAAAAACCCTCCCCAATCAGCACATGACGCAAAGAAAAAAAGAGGCGCAATGAGGTAGCTGACTGTGTGAGTAAGATTAGCGACCCTAGTGGCCGACACAAACACCGGGCCCATTTAGGAGTGGCACTGCAGTGTCACGCAGGATGTCCCTTCCAAAAAACCCTCCCCAATCAGCACATGACGCAAAGAAAAAAAGAGGCGCAATGAGGTAGCTGACTGTGTGAGTAAGATTAGCGACCCTAGTGGCCGACACAAACACCGGGCCCATTTAGGAGTGGCACTGCAGTGTCACGCAGGATGTCCCTTCCAAAAAACCCTCCCCAATCAGCACATGACGCAAAGAAAAAAAGAGGCGCAATGAGGTAGCTGACTGTGTGAGTAAGATTAGCGACCCTAGTGGCCGACACAAACACCGGGCCCATTTAGGAGTGGCACTGCAGTGTCACGCAGGATGTCCCTTCCAAAAAACCCTCCCCAATCAGCACATGACGCAAAGAAAAAAAGAGGCGCAATGAGGTAGCTGACTGTGTGAGTAAGATTAGCGACCCTAGTGGCCGACACAAACACCGGGCCCATTTAGGAGTGGCACTGCAGTGTCACGCAGGATGTCCCTTCCAAAAAACCCTCCCCAATCAGCACATGACGCAAAGAAAAAAAGAGGCGCAATGAGGTAGCTGACTGTGTGAGTAAGATTAGCGACCCTAGTGGCCGACACAAACACCGGGCCCATTTAGGAGTGGCACTGCAGTGTCACGCAGGATGTCCCTTCCAAAAAACCCTCCCCAATCAGCACATGACGCAAAGAAAAAAAGAGGCGCAATGAGGTAGCTGACTGTGTGAGTAAGATTAGCGACCCTAGTGGCCGACACAAACACCGGGCCCATTTAGGAGTGGCACTGCAGTGTCACGCAGGATGTCCCTTCCAAAAAACCCTCCCCAATCAGCACATGACGCAAAGAAAAAAAGAGGCGCAATGAGGTAGCTGACTGTGTGAGTAAGATTAGCGACCCTAGTGGCCGACACAAACACCGGGCCCATTTAGGAGTGGCACTGCAGTGTCACGCAGGATGTCCCTTCCAAAAAACCCTCCCCAAACAGCACATGACGCAAAGAAAAATAAAAGAAAAAAGAGGTGCAAGATGGAATTGTCCTTGGGCCCTCCCACCCACCCTTATGTTGTATAAACAAAACAGGACATGCACACTTTAACCAACCCATCATTTCAGTGACAGGGTCTGCCACACGACTGTGACTGATATGACGGGTTGGTTTGGACCCCCCCAAAAAAAGAAGCAATTAATCTCTCCTTGCACAAACTGGCTCTACAGAGGCAAGATGTCCACCTCATCATCACCCTCCGATATATCACCGTGTACATCCCCCTCCTCACAGATTATCAATTCGTCCCCACTGGAATCCACCATCTCAGCTCCCTGTGTACTTTGTGGAGGCAATTGCTGCTGGTCAATGTCTCCGGAGGAATTGATTATAATTCATTTTAATGAACATCATCTTCTCCACATTTTCTGGATGTAACCTCGTACGCCGATTGCTGACAATGTGAGCGGCGGCACTAAACACTCTTTCGGAGTACACACTTGTGGGAGGGCAACTTAGGTAGAATAAAGCCAGTTTGTGCAATGGCCTCCAAATTGCCTCTTTTTCCTGCCAGTATAAGTATGGACTGTGTGACGTGCCTACTTGGATGCGGTCACTCATATAATCCTCCACCATTCTTTTAATGGTGAGAGAATCATATGCAGTGACAGTAGACGACATGTCCGTAATCGTTGTCAGGTCCTTCAGTCCGGACAGATGTCAGCATCAGCAGTCGCTCCAGACTGCCCTGCATCACCGCCAGCGGGTGGGCTCGGAATTCTGAGCCTTTTCCTCGCACCCCCAGTTGCGGGAGAATGTGAAGGAGGAGATGTTGACAGGTCGCGTTCCGCTTGACTTGACAATTTTCTCACCAGCAGGTCTTTCAACCCCAGCAGACTTGTGTCTGCCAGAAGGAGAGATCCAAGGTAGGCTTTAAATCTAGGATCGAGCACGGTGGCCAAAATGTAGTGCTCTGATTTCAACAGATTGACCACCCGTGAATCCTTGTTAAGCGAATTAAGGGCTCCATCCACAAGTCCCACATGCCTAGCGGAATCGCTTCGTGTTAGCTCCTCCTTCAATGTCTCCAGCTTCTTCTGCAAAAGCCTGATGAGGGGAATGACCTGACTCAGGCTGGCAGTGTCTGAACTGACTTCACGTGTGGCAAGTTCAAAGGGCATCAGAACCTTGCACAACGTTGAAATCATTCTCCACTGCGCTTGAGACAGGTGCATTCCACCTCCTATATCGTGCTCAATTGTATAGGCTTGAATGGCCTTTTGCTGCTCCTCCAACCTCTGAAGCATATAGAGGGTTGAATTCCACCTCGTTACCACTTCTTGCTTCAGATGATGGCAGGGCAGGTTCAGTAGTTTTTGGTGGTGCTCCAGTCTTCTGTACGTGGTGCCTGTACGCCGAAAGTGTCCCGCAATTTTTCTGGCCACCGACAGCATCTCTTGCACGCCCCTGTCGTTTTTTAAATAATTCTGCACCACCAAATTCAAGGTATGTGCAAAACATGGGACGTGCTGGAATTTGCCCATATTTAATGCACACACAATATTGCTGGCGTTGTCCGATGCCACAAATCCACAGGAGAGTCCAATTGGGTAAGCCATTCCGCGATGATCTTCCTCAGTTGCCGTAAGAGGTTTTCAGCTGTGTGCGTATTCTGGAAACCGGTGATACAAAGCGTAGCCTGCCTAGGAAAGAGTTGGCGTTTGCGAGATGCTGCTACTGGTGCCGCCGCTGCTGTTCTTGCGGCGGGAGTCCATACATCTACCCAGTGGGCTGTCACAGTCATATAGTCCTGACCCTGCCCTGCTCCACTTGTCCACATGTCCGTGGTTAAGTGGACATTGGGTACAACTGCATTTTTTAGGACACTGGTGAGTCTTTTTCTGACGTCCGTGTACATTCTCGGTATCGCCTGCCTAGAGAAGTGGAACCTAGATGGTATTTGGTAACGGGGGCACACTGCCTCAATAAATTGTCTAGTTCCCTGTGAACTAACGGCGGATACCGGACGCACGTCTAACACCAACATAGTTGTCAAGGCCTCAGTTATCCGCTTTGCAGCAGGATGACTGCTGTGATATTTCATCTTCCTCGCAAAGGACTGTTGAACAGTCAATTGCTTACTGGAAGTAGTACAAGTGGGCTTACGACTTCCCCTCTGGGATGACCATCGACTCCCAGCAGCAACAACAGCAGCGCCAGCAGCAGTAGGCGTTACACGCAAGGATGCATCGGAGGAATCCCAGGCAGGATAGGACTCGTCAGAATTGCCAGTGACATTGCCTGCAGGACTATTGGCATTCCTGGGGAAGGAGGAAATTGACACTGAGGGAGTTGGTGGGGTGGTTTGCGTGAGCTTGGTTACAAGAGGAAGGGATTTACTGGTCAGTGGACTGCTTCCGCTGTCACCCAAAGTTTTTGAACTTGTCACTGACTTATTATGAATGCGCTGCAGGTGACGTATAAGGGAGGATGTTCCGAGGTGGTTAACGTCCTTACCCCTACTTATTACAGCTTGACAAAGGGAACACACGGCTTGACACCTGTTGTCCGCATTTCTGTTGAAATAGTTCCACACCGAAGAGCTGATTTTTTTGGTATTTTCACCAGGCATGTCAACGGCCATATTCCTCCCACGGACAACAGGTGTCTCCCCGGGTGCCTGACTTAAACAAACCACCTCACCATCAGAATCCTCCTGGTCAATTTCCTCCCCAGCGCCAGCAACACCCATATCCTCCTCATCCTGGTGTACTTCAACACTGACATCTTCAATCTGACTATCAGGAACTGGACTGCGGGTGCTCCTTCCAGCACTTGCAGGGGGCGTGCAAATGGTGGAAGGCGCATGCTCTTCACGTCCAGTGTTGGGAAGGTCAGGCATCGCAACCGACACAATTGGACTCTCCTTGTGGATTTGGGATTTCGAAGAACGCACAGTTCTTTGCGGTGCTACTGCTTTTGCCAGCTTGAGTCTTTTCATTTTTCTAGCGAGAGGCTGAGTGCCTCCATCCTCATGTGAAGCTGAACCACTAGCCATGAACATAGGCCAGGGCCTCAGCCGTTCCTTGCCACTCCGTGTGGTAAATGGCATATTGGCAAGTTTACGCTTCTCCTCCGACAATTTTATTTTAGGTTTTGGAGTCCTTTTTTTACTGATATTTGGTGTTTTGGATTTGACATGCTCTGTACTATGACATTGGGCATCGGCCTTGGCAGACGACGTTGCTGGCATTTCATCGTCTCGGACATGACTAGTGGCAGCAGCTTCAGCACGAGGTGGAAGTGGATCTTGATCTTTCCCTAATTTTGGAACCTCAACATTTTTGTTCTCCATATTTTAATAGGCACAACTAAAAGGCACCTCAGGTAAACAATGGAGATGGATGGATACTAGTATACAATTATGACGGACTGCCGAGTGCCGACACAGAGGTAGCTACAGCCGTGAACTACCGTACTGTGTCTGCTGCTAATATAGACTGGTTGATAAAGAGATGTCGTAGTATGTATGTATGAAGAAGAAAGAAAAAAAAACCACGGTTAGGTGGTATACAATTATGGACGGACTGCCGAGTGCCGACACAGAGGTAGCCACAGCCGTGAACTACCGTACTGTACTGTGTCTGCTGCTAATATAGACTGGTTGATAAAGAGATGTTGTAGTATGTATGTATGAAGAAGAAAGAAAAAAAAACCACGGGTAGGTGGTATACAATTATGGACGGACTGCCGAGTGCCGACACAGAGGTAGCCACAGCCGTGAACTACCGTACTGTACTGTGTCTGCTGCTAATATAGACTGGTTGATAAAGAGATGTAGTAGTATGTATGTATAAAGAAGAAAGAAAAAAAAACCACGGGTAGGTGGTATACAATTATGGACGGACTGCCGAGTGCCGACACAGAGGTAGCCACAGCCGTGAACTACCGTACTGTACTGTGTCTGCTGCTAATATAGACTGGTTGATAAGAGATGTCGTAGTATGTATGTATGAAGAAGAAAGAAAAAAAACCACGGTTAGGTGGTATACAATTATGGACGGACTGCCGAGTGCCGACACAGAGGTTGCCACAGCCGTGAACTACCGTACTGTACTGTGTCTGCTGCTAATATAGACTGGTTGATAAAGAGATGTCGTAGTATGTATGTATGAAGAAGAAAGAAAAAAAAACCACGGTAGGTGGTATACAATTATGGACGGACTGCCGAGTGCCGACACAGAGGTAGCCACAGCCGTGAACTACCGTACTGTACTGTGTCTGCTGCTAATATAGACTGGTTGATAAAGAGATGTCGTAGTATGTATGTATAAAGAAGAAAGAAAAAAAAACCACGGTTAGGTGGTATACAATTATGGACGGACTGCAGAGTGCCGACACCGAGGTAGCCACAGCCGTGAACTACCGTACTGTACTGTGTCTGCTGCTAATATAGACTGGTTGAAAAAGAGATGTAGTAGTATGTATGTATAAAGAAGAAAGAAAAAAAAACCACGGGTAGGTGGTATACAATTATGGATGGACTGCCGAGTGCCGACACAGAGGTAGCTACAGCCGTGAACTACCGTACTGTGTCTGCTGCGACTGGATGATAAATAATGATATAAAAAATATATATATATCACTACTGCAGCCGGACAGGTAAATATATTATATAATGACGGACCTGCTGGACACTGTCTGTCAGCAGAATGAGTTTTTTATAGAATAAAAAAAAAAACACCACACAAGTGAAGTCACACGACGAGTGTTTAACTTTTTCAGGCAATCACAATATAGTATACTACTAACTATACTGGTGGTCAGTGTGGTCAGGTCACTGGTCAGTCACACTGGCAGTGGCACTCCTGCAGCAAAAGTGTGCACTGTTTAATTTTAATATAATATGTACTCCTGGCTCCTGCTATAACCTATAACTGGCACTGCAGTGCTCCCCAGTCTCCCCCACAATTATAAGCTGTGTGAGCTGAGCACAGTCAGATATATAATATATATACATAGATGATGCAGCACACTGGGCTGAGCAGTGCACACAGATATGGTATGTGACTGTCTTGTACTCCTGGCTCCTGCTATAACCTATAACTGGCACTGCAGTGCTCCCCAGTCTCCCCCACAATTATAAGCTGTGTGAGCTGAGCACAGTCAGATATATAATATATACATAGATGATGCAGGCATGCAGCACACTGGGCTGAGCAGTGCACACAGATATGGTATGTGACTGAGTCACTGTGTGTACCGTTTTTTTTCAGGCAGAGAACGGATATATTAAATAAAACAACTGCACTGCTGGTGGTCACTGTGGTCAGTCACTAAACTCTGCACTCTCTTCTACAGTATCAGCCTCAGGTCAATCTCTCTCTCTCTCTCCTAATCTAAATGGAGAGGACGCCAGCCACGTCCTCTCCCTATCAATCTCAATGCACGTGTGAAAATGGCGGCGACGCGCGGCTCCTTATATAGAATCCGAGTCTCACGAGAATCCGACAGCGTCATGATGACGTTCGGGGCGCGCTCGGGTTAACCGAGCAAGGCGGGAAGATCCGAGTCGCTCGGACCCGTGAAAAAAAACATGAAGTTCGTGCGGGTTCGGATTCAGAGAAACCGAACCCGCTCATCTCTACATTCTATACCTGTGGTGCATTTTAGTTTTGCAGTTTGCTGACACAGTGTCCACCAGTATACTATATATAGCAGTATGGTAGGCCACTGCTGTACCTACCTCTGTGTCGTCACTCGTCATCCATTAAGTATACTATTATCCATCTACATTCTATACCTGTGGTGCATTTTAGTTTTGCAGTTTGCTGACACAGTGTCCACCAGTATACTATATATAGCAGTACGGTAGGCCACTGCTGTACCTACCTCTGTGTCATCACTCATCATCCATTAAGTATACTATCATCTACATTCTATACCTGTGGTGCATTTTAGTTTTGCAGTTTGCTGACACAGTGTGCACCAGTATACTATATATAGCAGTACGGTAGGCCACTGCTGTACCTACCTCTGTGTCATCACTCGTCATCCATTAAGTATACTATCCATCTACATTCTATACCTGTGGTGCATTTTAGTTTTGCAGTTTGCTGACACAGTGTCCACCAGTATACTATATATAGCAGTACGGTAGGCCACTGCTGTACCTACCTCTGTGTCGTCACTCGTCATCCATTAAGTATACTATTATCCATCTACATTCTATACCTGTGGTGCATTTTAGTTTTGCAGTTTGCTGACACAGTGTCCACCAGTATACTATATATAGCAGTACGGTAGGCCACTGCTGTACCTACCTCTGTGTCGTCACTTGTCATCCATTAAGTGTACTATTATCCATCTACATTCTATACCTGTGGTGCATTTTAGTTTTGCAGTTTGTTGACACAGTGTCCACCAGTATACTATATATAGCAGTACGGTAGGCCACTGCTGTACCTACCTATGTGTCGTCACTCGTCATCCATTAAGTATACTATTATCCATCTACATTCTATACCTGTGGTGCATTTTAGTTTTGCAGTTTGCTGACACAGTGTCCACCAGTATACTATATATAGCAGTACGGTAGGCCACTGCTGTACCTACCTCTGTGTCATCACTCATCATCCATTAAGTATACTATCCATCTACATTCTATACCTGTGGTGCATTTTAGTTTTGCAGTTTGCTGACACAGTGTCCACCAGTATACTATATATAGCAGTACGGAAGGCCACTGCTGTACCTACCTCTGTGTCGTCACTCGTCATCCATTAAGTATACTATTATCCATCTACATTCTATACCTGTGGTGCATTTTAGTTTTGCAGTTTGCTGACACAGTGTCCACCAGTATACTATATATAGCAGTACGGTAGGCCACTGCTGTACCTACCTCTGTGTCGTCACTCGTCATCCATTAAGTTTACTATTATCCATCTACATTCTATACCTGTGGTGCATTTTAGTTTTGCAGTTTGCTGACACAGTGTCCACCAGTATACTATATATAGCAGTATGGAAGGCCACTGCTGTACCTACCTCTGTGTCATCACTCATCATCCATTAAGTATACTATCCATCTACATTCTATACCTGTGGTGCATTTTAGTTTTGCAGTTTGCTGACACAGTGTCCACCAGTATACTATATATAGCAGTACGGAAGGCCACTGCTGTACCTACCTCTGTGTCGTCACTCGTCATCCATTAAGTATACTATTATCCATCTACATTCTATACCTGTGGTGCATTTTAGTTTTGCAGTTTGCTGACACAGTGTCCACCAGTATACTATATATAGCAGTACGGTAGGCCACTGCTGTACCTACCTCTGTGTCGTCACTCGTCATCCATTAAGTTTACTATTATCCATCTACATTCTATACCTGTGGTGCATTTTAGTTTTGCAGTTTGCTGACACAGTGTCCACCAGTATACTATATATAGCAGTATGGAAGGCCACTGCTGTACCTACCACTGTGTCGTCACTCGTCATCCATTAAGTATACTATCCATCTACATTCTATACCTGTGGTGCATTTTAGTTTTGCAGTTTGCTGACACAGTGTCCACCAGTATACTATATATAGCAGTACGGGTAGGCCACTGCTGTACCTACCTCTGTGTCGTAACTCGTCATCCATTAAGTTTACTATCCATCTACATTCTATACCTGTGGTGCATTTTAGTTTTGCAGTTTGCTGACAGTGTCCACCAGTATACTATATATAGCAGTACAGTAGGCCACTGCTGTACCTACCTCTGTGTCGTCACTCGTCATCCATTAAGTATACTATTATCCATCTACATTCTATACCTGTGGTGCATTTTAGTTTTGCAGTTTGCTGACACAGTGTCCACCAGTATACTTTATATAGCAGTACGGTAGGCCACTGCTGTACCTACCTCTGTGTCGTCACTCGTCATCCATTAAGTATACTATCCATCTACATTCTATACCTGTGGTGCATTTTAGTTTTGCAGTTTGCTGACACAGTGTGCACCAGTATACTATATATAGCAGTACGGTAGGCCACTGCTGTACCTACCTCTGTGTCATCACTCGTCATCCATTAAGTATACTATCCATCTACATTCTATACCTGTGGTGCATTTTAGTTTTGCAGTTTGCTGACACAGTGTCCACCAGTATACTATATATAGCAGTACGGTAGGCCACTGCTGTACCTACCCCTGTGTCGTCACTCGTCATCCATTAAGTATACTATTATCCATCTACATTCTATACCTGTGGTGCATTTTAGTTTTGCAGTTTGCTGACACAGTGTCCACCAGTATACTATATATAGCAGTACGGTAGGCCACTGCTGTACCTACCTCTGTGTCGTCACTTGTCATCCATTAAGTGTACTATTATCCATCTACATTCTATACCTGTGGTGCATTTTAGTTTTGCAGTTTGCTGACACATTGTCCACCCAGTATACTATAATAGCAGTACGGTAGGCCACTGCTGTACCTACCTCTGTGTCATCACTCGTCATCCATTAAGTATACTATCCATCTACATTCTATACCTGTGGTGCATTTTAGTTTTGCAGTTTGCTGACACAGTGTCCACCAGTATACTATATATAGCAGTACGGTAGGCCACTGCTGTACCTACCTCTGTGTCGTCACTTGTCATCCATTAAGTATACTATTTATCTACATTCTATACCTGTGGTGCATTTTAGTTTTGCAGTTTGCTGACACAGTGTCCACCAGTATACTATATATAGCAGTACGGTAGGCCACTGCTGTACCTACCTCTGTGTCGTCACTCGTCATCCATTAAGTATACTATTATCCATCTACATTCTATACCTGTGGTGCATTTTAGTTTTGCAGTTTGCTGACACAGTGTCCACCTGTATACTATATATAGCAGTACGGTAGGCCACTGCTGTACCTACCTCTGTGTCGTCACTCATCATCCATTAAGTATACTATTATCCATCTACATTCTATACCTGTGGTGCATTTTAGTTTTGCAGTTTGCTGACACAGTGTCCACCAGTATACTATATATAGCAGTACGGTAGGCCACTGCTGTACCTACCTCTGTGTCGTCACTCGTCATCCATTAAGTTTACTATTATCCATCTACATTCTATACCTGTGGTGCATTTTAGTTTTGCAGTTTGCTGACACAGTGTCCACCAGTATACTATATATAGCAGTACGGTAGGCCACTGCTGTACCTACCTCTGTGTCGTCACTCGTCATCCATTAAGTATACTATCCATCTACATTCTATACCTGTGGTGCATTTTAGTTTTGCAGTTTGCTGACACAGTGTGCACCAGTATACTATATATAGCAGTACGGTAGGCCACTGCTGTACCTACCTCTGTGTCATCACTCGTCATCCATTAAGTATACTATCCATCTACATTCTATACCTGTGGTGCATTTTAGTTTTGCAGTTTGCTGACACAGTGTCCACCAGTATACTATATATAGCAGTACGGTAGGCCACTGCTGTACCTACCTCTGTGTCGTCACTCGTCATCCATTAAGTATACTATTATCCATCTACATTCTATACCTGTGGTGCATTTTAGTTTTTGCAGTTTGCTGACACAGTGTCCACCAGTATACTACATATAGCAGTACGGTAGGCCACTGCTGTACCTACCTCTGTGTCGTCACTTGTCATCCATTAAGTGTACTATTATCCATCTACATTCTATACCTGTGGTGCATTTTAGTTTTGCAGTTTGCTGACACAGTGTCCACCAGTATAGTATATATAGCAGTACGGTAGGCCACTGCTGTACCTACCTCTGTGTCATCACTCGTCATCCATTAAGTATACTATCCATCTACATTCTATACCTGTGGTGCATTTTAGTTTTGCAGTTTGCTGACACAGTGTCCACCAGTATACTATATATAGCAGTACGGTAGGCCACTGCTGTACCTACCTCTGTGTCGTCACTTGTCATCCATTAAGTATACTATTTATCTACATTCTATACCTGTGGTGCATTTTAGTTTTGCAGTTTGCTGACACAGTGTCCACCAGTATACTATATATAGCAGTACGGTAGGCCACTGCTGTACCTACCTCTGTGTCGTCACTCGTCATCCATTAAGTATACTATTATCCATCTACATTCTATACCTGTGGTGCATTTTAGTTTTGCAGTTTGCTGACACAGTGTCCACCAGTATACTATATATAGCAGTACGGTAGGCCACTGCTGTACCTACCTCTGTGTCGTCACTCGTCATCCATTAAGTATACTATTATCCATCTACATTCTATACCTGTGGTGCATTTTAGTTTTGCAGTTTGCTGACACAGTGTCCACCAGTATACTATATATAGCAGTACGGTAGGCCACTGCTGTACCTACCTCTGTGTCGTCACTCGTCATCCATTAAGTATACTATCCATCTACATTCTATACCTGTGGTGCATTTTAGTTTTGCAGTTTGCTGACACAGTGTCCACCAGTATACTATATATAGCAGTACGGTAGGCCTCTGCTGTACCTACCTCTGTGTCGTCACTTGTCATCCATTAAGTATACTATTTATCTACATTCTATACCTGTGGTGCATTTTAGTTTTGCAGTTTGCTGACACAGTGTCCACCAGTATACTATATATAGCAGTACGGTAGGCCACTGCTGTACCTACCTCTGTGTCGTCACTCGTCATCCATTAAGTATACTATTATCCATCTACATTCTATACCTGTGGTGCATTTTAGTTTTGCAGTTTGCTGACACAGTGTCCACCAGTATACTATATATAGCAGTACGGTAGGCCACTGCTGTACCTACCACTGTGTCGTCACTCGTCATCCATTAAGTATACTATTATCCATCTACATTCTATACCTGTTGTGCATTTTAGTTTTGCAGTTTGCTGACACAGTGTCCACCAGTATACTATATATAGCAGTACGGTAGGCCACTGCTGTACCTACCTCTGTGTCGTCACTCGTCATCCATTAAGTATACTATCCATCTACATTCTATACCTGTGGTGCATTTTAGTTTTGCAGTTTGCTGACACAGTGTCCACCAGTATACTATATATAGCAGTACGGAAGGCCACTGCTGTACCTACCTCTGTGTCGTCACTCGTCAACCATTAAGTATACTATCCATCTACATTCTATACCTGTGGTGCATTTTAGTTTTGCAGTTTGCTGACAGTGTCCACCAGTATACTATATATAGCAGTACGGTAGGCCACTGCTGTACCTACCTCTGTGTCGTCACTCGTCATCCATTAAGTATACTATTATCCATCTACATTCTATACCTGTGGTGCATTTTAGTTTTGCAGTTTGCTGACACAGTGTCCACCAGTATACTATATATAGCAGTATGGTAGGCCACTGCTGTACCTACCTCTGTGTCGTCACTCGTCATCCATTAAGTATACTATTATCCATCTACATTCTATACCTGTTGTGCATTTTAGTTTTGCAGTTTGCTGACACAGTGTCCATCAGTATACTATATATAGCAGTATGGAAGGCCACTGCTGTACCTACCTCTGTGTCGTCACTCGTCATCCATTAAGTATACTATCCATCTACATTCTATACCTGTGGTGCATTTTAGTTTTGCAGTTTGCTGACACAGTGTCCACCAGTATACTATATATAGCAGTACGGAAGGCCACTGCTGTACCTACCTCTGTGTCGTCACTCGTCAACCATTAAGTATACTATCCATCTACATTCTATACCTGTGGTGCATTTTAGTTTTGCAGTTTGCTGACAGTGTCCACCAGTATACTATATATAGCAGTACGGTAGGCCACTGCTGTACCTACCTCTGTGTCGTCACTTGTCATCCATTAAGTGTACTATTATCCATCTACATTCTATACCTGTGGTGCATTTTAGTTTTGAAGTTTGCTGACACAGTGTCCACCAGTATACTATATATAGCAGTACGGTAGGCCACTGCTGTACCTTCCTCTGTGTCGTCACTCGTCATCTATTAAGTATACTATCCATCTACAGTCTATACCTGTGGTGCATTTTAGTTTTGCAGTTTGCTGACAGTGTCCACCAGTATACTATATATAGCAGTATGGTAGGCCACTGCTGTACCTACCTCTGTGTCGTCACTCGTCATCCATTAAGTATACTATTATCCATCTACATTCTATACCTGTGGTGCATTTTAGTTTTGCAGTTTGCTGACACAGTGTCCACCAGTATACTATATATAGCAGTACGGTAGGCCACTGCTGTACCTACCTCTGTGTCGTCACTCGTCATCCATTAAGTATACTATCCATCTACATTCTATACCTGTGGTGCATTTTAGTTTTGCAGTTTGCTGACACAGTGTCCACCAGTATACTATATATAGCAGTACGGTAGGCCACTGCTGTACCTACCTCTGTGTCATCACTCGTCATCCATTAAGTATACTATTTATCTACATTCCATACCTGTGGTGCATTTTAGTTTTGCAGTTTGCTGACACAGTGTCCACCAGTAAACTATATATAGCAGTACGGTAGGCCACTGCTGTACCTACCTCTGTGTCGTCACTCGTCATCCATTAAGTATACTATTATCCATCTACATTCTATACCTGTGGTGCATTTTAGTTTTGCAGTTTGCTGACACAGTGTCCACCAGTATACTATATATAGCAGTACGGTAGGCCACTGCTGTACCTACCTCTGTGTCGTCACTCATCATCCATTAAGTATACTATCCATCTACATTCTATACCTGTGGTGCATTTTAGTTTTGCAGTTTGCTGACACAGTGTCCACCAGTATACTATATATAGCAGTACGGAAGGCCACTGCTGTACCTACCTCTGTGTCGTCACTCGTCATCCATTAAGTATACTATTATCCATCTACATTCTATACCTGTGGTGCATTTTAGTTTTGCAGTTTGCTGACACAGTGTCCACCAGTATACTATATATAGCAGTACGGTAGGCCACTGCTGTACCTACCTCTGTGTCGTCACTCGTCATCCATTAAGTATACTATTATCCATCTACATTCTATACCTGTGGTGCATTTTAGTTTTGCAGTTTGCTGACACAGTGTCCACCAGTATACTATATATAGCAGTACGGAAGGCCACTGCTGTACCTACCTCTGTGTCGTCACTCGTCATCCATTAAGTATACTATCCATCTACATTCTATACCTGTGGTGCATTTTAGTTTTGCAGTTTGCTGACACAGTGTCCACCAGTACACTATATATAGCAGTACGGTAGGCCACTGCTGTACCTACCTCTGTGTCGTCACTCGTCATCCATTAAGTATACTATCCATCTACATTCTATACCTGTGGTGCATTTTAGTTTTGCAGTTTGCTGACAGTGTCCACCAGTATACTATATATAGCAGTACGGTAGGCCACTGCTGTACCTACCTCTGTGTCGTCACTCGTCATCCATTAAGTATACTATTATCCATCTACATTCTATACCTGTGGTGCATTTTAGTTTTGCAGTTTGCTGACACAGTGTGCACCAGTATACTATATATAGCAGTACGGTAGGCCACTGCTGTACCTACCTCTGTGTCATCACTCGTCATCCATTAAGTATACTATCCATCTACATTCTATACCTGTGGTGTATTTTAGTTTTGCAGTTTGCTGACACAGTGTCCACCAGTATACTATATATAGCAGTACGGTAGGCCACTGCTGTACCTACCTCTGTGTCGTCACTCGTCATCCATTAAGTATACTATTATCCATCTACATTCTATACCTGTGGTGCATTTTAGTTTTGCAGATTGCTGACACAGTGTCCACCAGTATACTATATATAGCAGTACGGTAGGCCACTGCTGTACCTACCTCTGTGTCGTCACTCGTCATCCATTAAGTATACTATTATCCATCTACATTCTATACCTGTGGTGCATTTTAGTTTTGCAGTTTGCTGACACAGTGTCCACCAGTATACTATATATAGCAGTACGGTAGGCCACTGCTGTACCTACCTCTGTGTCATCACTTGTCATCCATTAAGTATACTATTTATCTACATTCTATACCTGTGGTGCATTTTAGTTTTGCAGTTTGCTGACACAGTGTCCACCAGTATACTATATATAGCAGTACGGTAGGCCACTGCTGTACCTACCTCTGTGTCGTCACTCGTCATCCATTAAGTATACTATTATCCATCTACATTCTATACCTGTGGTGCATTTTAGTTTTGCAGTTTGCTGACACAGTGTCCACCAGTATACTATATATAGCAGTACGGTAAGCCACTGCTGTACCTACCTCTGTGTCGTCACTCGTCATCCATTAAGTATACTATTATCCATCTACATTCTATACCTGTGGTGCATTTTAGTTTTGCAGTTTGCTGACACAGTGTCCACCAGTATACTATATATAGCAGTACGGTAGGCCACTGCTGTACCTACCTCTGTGTCGTCACTCGTCATCCATTAAGTATACTATTATCCATCTACATTCTATACCTGTGGTGCATTTTAGTTTTGCAGTTTGCTGACACAGTGTCCACCAGTATACTATATATAGCAGTACGGAAGGCCACTGCTGTACCTACCTCTGTGTCGTCACTCGTCATCCATTAAGTATACTATCCATCTACATTCTATACCTGTGGTGCATTTTAGTTTTGCAGTTTGCTGACACAGTGTCCACCAGTATACTATATATAGCAGTACGGTAGGCCACTGCTGTACCTACCTCTGTGTCGTCACTCGTCATCCATTAAGTATACTATTATCCATCAACATTCTATACCTGTGGTGCATTTTAGTTTTGCAGTTTGCTGACACAGTGTCCACCAGTATACTATATATAGCAGTACGGTAGGCCACTGCTGTACCTACCTCTGTGTCGTCACTCGTCATCCATTAAGTATACTATCCATCTACATTCTATACCTGTGGTGCATTTTAGTTTTGCAGTTTGCTGACACAGTGTCCACCAGTATACTATATATAGCAGTACGGTAGGCCACTGCTGTACCTACCTCTGTGTCGTCACTTGTCATCCATTAAGTATACTATCCATCTACAGTCTATACCTGTGGTGCATTTTAGTTTTGCAGTTTGCTGACAGTGTCCACCAGTATACTATATATAGCAGTACGGTAGGCCACTGCTGTACCTACCTCTGTGTCGTCACTTGTCATCCATTAAGTGTACTATTATCCATCTACATTCTATACCTGTGGTGCATTTTAGTTTTGCAGTTTGCTGACACAGTGTCCACCAGTATACTATATATAGCAGTACGGTAGGCCACTGCTGTACCTACCTCTGTGTCGTCACTCGTCATCTATTAAGTATACTATCCATCTACAGTCTATACCTGTGGTGCATTTTAGTTTTGCAGTTTGCTGACAGTGTCCACCAGTATACTATATATTAGAGATGAGCGGGTTCGGTTTCTCTGAATCCGAACCCGCACGAACTTCATGTTTTTTTCACGGGTCCGAGCAGACTCGGATCCTCCCGCCTTGCTCGGTTAACCCGAGCGCGCCCGAACGTCATCATGACGCTGTCGGATTCTCGCGAGACTCGGATTCTATATAAGGAGCCGCGCGTCGCCGCCATTTTCACACGTGCATTGAGATTGATAGGGAGAGTACGTGGCTGGCGTCCTCTCCATTTAGATTAGGGTTGAGAGAGAGAGAGAGATTGACCTGAGGCTGTGATACTGTAGAAGAGAGTGCAGAGTTTAGTGACTGACGACCACAGTGACCACCAGACAGTGCAGTTGTTTGTTTTATTTAATATATCCGTTCTCTGCCTGAAAAAAACGATACACACAGTGACTCACTCACATACCATATCTGTGTGCACTGCTCAGCCCAGTGTGCTGCATCAATGTATATATATATCTGACTGTGCTCAGCTCACACAGCTTATAATTGTGGGGGAGACTGGGGAGCACTGCAGTGCCAGTTATAGGTTATAGCAGGAGCCAGGAGTACATAATATTATATTAAAATTAAACAGTGCACACTTTTGCTGCAGGAGTGCCACTGCCAGTGTGACTAGTGACCAGTGACCTGACCACCAGTATATATAATATTAGTAGTATACTATCTCTTTATCAACCAGTCTATATTAGCAGCAGACACAGTACAGTGCGGTAGTTCACGGCTGTGGCTACCTCTGTGTCGGCACTCGGCAGCCCGTCCATAATTGTATATACCACCTAACCGTGGTTTTTTTTTCTTTCTTTATACATACATACTAGTTACGAGTATACTATCTCTTTATCAACCAGTCTATATTAGCAGCAGACACAGTACAGTGCGGTAGTTCACGGCTGTGGCTACCTCTGTGTCGGCACTCGGCAGCCCGTCCATAATTGTATATACCACCTAACCGTGGTTTTTTTTTCTTTCTTTATACATACATACTAGTTACGAGTATACTATCTCTTTATCAACCAGTCTATATATTAGCAGCAGACACAGTACAGTGCGGTAGTTCACGGCTGTGGCTACCTCTGTGTCGGCACTCGGCAGCCCGTCCATAATTGTATATACCACCTAACCGTGGTTTTTTTTTCTTTCTTTATACATACATACTAGTTACGAGTATACTATCTCTTTATCAACCAGTCTATATATTAGCAGCAGACACAGTACAGTGCGGTAGTTCACGGCTGTGGCTACCTCTGTGTCGGCACTCGGCAGCCCGTCCATAATTGTATATACCACCTAACCGTGGTTTTTTTTTCTTTCTTTATACATACATACTAGTTACGAGTATACTATCTCTTTATCAACCAGTCTATATTAGCAGCAGACACAGTACAGTGCGGTAGTTCACGGCTGTGGCTACCTCTGTGTCGGCACTCGGCAGCCCGTCCATAATTGTACATACCACCTAACCGTGTTTTTTTTTCTTTCTTTATACATACATACTAGTTACGAGTATACTATCTCTTTATCAACCAGTCTATATATTAGCAGCAGACACAGTACAGTGCGGTAGTTCATGGCTGTGGCTACCTCTGTGTCGGCACTCGGCAGCCCGTCCATAATTGTATATACCACCTAACCGTGGTTTTTTTTTCTTTCTTTATAGTCATACTAGTTACGAGTATACTATCTCTTTATCAACCAGTCTATATTAGCAGCAGACACAGTACAGTGCGGTAGTTCACGGCTGTGGCTACCTCTGTGTCGGCACTCGGCAGCCCGTCCATAATTGTATATACCACCTAACCGTGGTTTTTTTTTCTTTCTTTATACATACATACTAGTTACGAGTATACTATCTCTTTATCAACCAGTCTATATTAGCAGCAGACACAGTACAGTGCGGTAGTTCACGGCTGTGGCTACCTCTGTGTCGGCACTCGGCAGCCCGTCCATAATTGTATATACCACCTAACCGTGTTTTTTTTTCTTTCTTTATACATACATACTAGTTACGAGTATACTATCTCTTTATCAACCAGTCTATATATTAGCAGCAGACACAGTACAGTGCGGTAGTTCACGGCTGTGGCTACCTCTGTGTCGGCACTCGGCAGCCCGTCCATAATTGTATATACCACCTAACCGTGGTTTTTTTTTCTTTCTTTATACATACATACTAGTTACGAGTATACTATCTCTTTATCAACCAGTCTATATATTAGCAGCAGACACAGTACAGTGCGGTAGTTCACGGCTGTGGCTACCTCTGTGTCGGCACTCGGCAGCCCGTCCATAATTGTATATACCACCTAACCGTGGTTTTTTTTCGTTCTTTATACATACATACTAGTTACGAGTATACTATCTCTTTATCAACCAGTCTATATATTAGCAGCAGACACAGTACAGTGCGGTAGTTCACGGCTGTGGCTACCTCTGTGTCGGCACTCGGCAGCCCGTCCATAATTGTATATACCACCTAACCGTGGTTTTTTTTTCTTTCTTTATACATACATACTAGTTACGAGTATACTATCTCTTTATCAACCAGTCTATATATTAGCAGCAGACACAGTACAGTGCGGTAGTTCACGGCTGTGGCTAACTCTGTGTCGGCACTCGGCAGCCCGTCCATAATTGTATATACCACCTAACCGTGGTTTTTTTTTCTTTCTTTATACATACATACTAGTTACGAGTATACTATCTCTTTATCAACCAGTCTATATATTAGCAGCAGACACAGTACAGTGCGGTAGTTCACGGCTGTGGCTACCGCTGTGTCGGCACTCGGCAGCCCGTCCATAATTGTATACTAGTATCCAATCCATCCATCTCCATTGTTTACCTGAGGTGCCTTTTAGTTGTGCCTATTAAAATATGGAGAACAAAAATGTTGAGGTTCCAAAATTAGGGAAAGATCAAGATCCACTTCCACCTCGTGCTGAAGCTGCTGCCACTAGTCATGGCCGAGACGATGAAATGCCAGCAACGTCGTCTGCCAAGGCCGATGCCCAATGTCATAGTACAGAGCATGTCAAATCCAAAACACCAAATATCAGTAAAAAAAGGACTCCAAAACTTAAAAAATAAAATTGTCGGAGGAGAAGCGTAAACTTGCCAATATGCCATTTACCACACGGAGTGGCAAGGAACGGCTGAGGCCCTGGCCTATGTTCATGGCTAGTGGTTCAGCTTCACATGAGGATGGAAGCACTCAGCCTCTCGCTAGAAAACTGAAAAGACTCAAGCTGGCAAAAGCACCGCAAAGAACTGTGCGTTCTTCGAAATCCCAAATCCACAAGGAGAGTCCGACTCCAATTGTGTCGGTTGCGATGCCTGACCTTCCCAACACTGGACGTGAAGAGCATGCGCCTTCCACCATTTGCACGCCCCCTGCAAGTGATGGAAGGAGCACCCGCAGTCCAGTTCCTGATAGTCAGATTGAAGATGTCAGTGTTGAAGTACACCAGGATGAGGAGGATATGGGTGTTGCTGGCGCTGGGGAGGAAATTGACCAGGAGGATTCTGATGGTGAGGTGGTTTGTTTAAGTCAGGCACCCGGGGAGACACCTGTTGTCCGTGGTAGGAATATGGCCGTTGACATGCCTGGTGAAAATACCAAAAAAATCAGCTCTTCGGTGTGGAAGTATTTCACCAGAAATGCGGACAACAGGTGTCAAGCCGTGTGTTCCCTTTGTCAAGCTGTAATAAGTAGGGGTAAGGACGTTAACCACCTCGGAACATCCTCCCTTATACGTCACCTGCAGCGCATTCATAATAAGTCAGTGACAAGTTCAAAAACTTTGGGTGACAGCGGAAGCAGTCCACTGACCAGTAAATCCCTTCCTCTTGTAACCAAGCTCACGCAAACCACCCCACCAACTCCCTCAGTGTCAATTTCCTCCTTCCCCAGGAATGCCAATAGTCCTGCAGGCAATGTCACTGGCAATTCTGACGAGTCCTCTCCTGCCTGGGATTCCTCCGATGCATCCTTGCGTGTAACGCCTACTGCTGCTGGCGCTGCTGTTGTTGCTGCTGGGAGTCGATGGTCATCCCAGAGGGGAAGTCGTAAGCCCACTTGTACTACTTCCAGTAAGCAATTGACTGTTCAACAGTCCTTTGCGAGGAAGATGAAATATCACAGCAGTCATCCTGCTGCAAAGCGGATAACTGAGGCCTTGACAACTATGTTGGTGTTAGACGTGCGTCCGGTATCCGCCGTTAGTTCACAGGGAACTAGACAATTTATTGAGGCAGTGTGCCCCCGTTACCAAATACCATCTAGGTTCCACTTCTCTAGGCAGGCGATACCGAGAATGTACACGGACGTCAGAAAAAGACTCACCAGTGTCCTAAAAAATGCAGTTGTACCCAATGTCCACTTAACCACGGACATGTGGACAAGTGGAGCAGGGCAGGGTCAGGACTATATGACTGTGACAGCCCACTGGGTAGATGTATGGACTCCCGCCGCAAGAACAGCAGCGGCGGCACCAGTAGCAGCATCTCGCAAACGCCAACTCTTTCCTAGGCAGGCTACGCTTTGTATCACCGCTTTCCAGAATACGCACACAGCTGAAAACCTCTTACGGCAACTGAGGAAGATCATCGCGGAATGGCTTACCCCAATTGGACTCTCCTGTGGATTTGTGGCATCGGACAACGCCAGCAATATTGTGTGTGCATTAAATATGGGCAAATTCCAGCACGTCCCATGTTTTGCACATACCTTGAATTTGGTGGTGCAGAATTTTTTAAAAAAACGACAGGGGCGTGCAAGAGATGCTGTCGGTGGCCAGAAGAATTGCGGGACACTTTCGGCGTACAGGCACCACGTACAGAAGACTGGAGCACCACCAAAAACTACTGAACCTGCCCTGCCATCATCTGAAGCAAGAAGTGGTAACGAGGTGGAATTCAACCCTCTATATGCTTCAGAGGTTGGAGGAGCAGCAAAAGGCCATTCAAGCCTATACAATTGAGCACGATATAGTAGGTGGAATGCACCTGTCTCAAGCGCAGTGGAGAATGATTTCAACGTTGTGCAAGGTTCTGATGCCCTTTGAACTTGCCACACGTGAAGTCAGTTCAGACACTGCCAGCCTGAGTCAGGTCATTCCCCTCATCAGGCTTTTGCAGAAGAAGCTGGAGACATTGAAGGAGGAGCTAACACGGAGCGATTCCGCTAGGCATGTGGGACTTGTGGATGGAGCCCTTAATTCGCTTAACAAGGATTCACGGGTGGTCAATCTGTTGAAATCAGAGCACTACATTTTGGCCACCGTGCTCGATCCTAGATTTAAAGCCTACCTTGGATCTCTCTTTCCGGCAGACACAAGTCTGCTGGGTTTGAAAGACCTGCTGGTGACAAAATTGTCAAGTCAAGTGGAACGCGACCTGTCAACATCTCCTCCTTCACATTCTCCCGCAACTGGGGGTGCGAGGAAAAGGCTCAGAATTCCGAGCCCACCCGCTGGCGGTGATGCAGGGCAGTCTGGAGCGACTGCTGATGCTGACATCTGGTCCGGACTGAAGGACCTGACAACGATTACGGACATGTCGTCTACTGTCACTGCATATGATTCTCTCAACATTGATAGAATGGTGGAGGATTATATGAGTGACCGCATCCAAGTAGGCACGTCACACAGTCCGTACTTATACTGGCAGGAAAAAGAGGCAATTTGGAGGCCCTTGCACAAACTGGCTTTATTCTACCTAAGTTGCCCTCCCACAAGTGTGTACTCCGAAAGAGTGTTTAGTGCCGCCGCTCACCTTGTCAGCAATCGGCGTACGAGGTTACATCCAGAAAATGTGGAGAAGATGATGTTCATTAAAATGAATTATAATCAATTCCTCCGCGGAGACATTGACCAGCAGCAATTGCCTCCACAAAGTACACAGGGAGCTGAGATGGTGGATTCCAGTGGGGACGAATTGATAATCTGTGAGGAGGGGGATGTACACGGTGATATATCGGAGGGTGATGATGAGGTGGACATCTTGCCTCTGTAGAGCCAGTTTGTGCAAGGAGAGATTAATTGCTTCTTTTTTGGGGGGGGTCCAAACCAACCCGTCATATCAGTCACTGTCGTGTGGCAGACCCTGTCACTGAAATGATGGGTTGGTTAAAGTGTGCATGTCCTGTTTTGTTTACACAACATAAGGGTGTGTGGGAGGGCCCAAGGACAATTCCATCTTGCACCTCTTTTTTCTTTTCTTTTTCTTTGCGTCATGTGCTGTTTGGGGAGGGTTTTTTGGAAGGGACATCCTGCGTGACACTGCAGTGCCACTCCTAGATGGGCCCGGTGTTTGTGTCGGCCACTAGGGTCGCTTATCTTACTCACACAGCTACCTCATTGCGCCTCTTTTTTTCTTTGCGTCATGTGCTGTTTGGGGAGGGTTTTTTGGAAGGGACATCCTGCGTGACACTGCAGTGACACTCCTAGATGGGCCCGGTGTTTGTGTCGGCCACTAGGGTCGCTTATCTTACTCACACAGCTACCTCATTGCGCCTCTTTTTTTCTTTGCGTCATGTGCTGTTTGGGGAGGGTTTTTTGGAAGGGACATCCTGCGTGACACTGCAGTGCCACTCCTAGATGGGCCCGGTGTTTGTGTCGGCCACTAGGGTCGCTAATCTTACTCACACAGCTACCTCATTGCGCCTCTTTTTTTCTTTGCGTCATGTGCTGTTTGGGGAGGGTTTTTTGGAAGGGCCATCCTGCGTGACACTGCAGTGCCACTCCTAGATGGGCCCGGTGTTTGTGTCGGCCACTAGGGTCGCTTATCTTACTCACACAGCGACCTCGGTGCAAATTTTAGGACTAAAAATAATATTGTGAGGTGTGAGGTATTCAGAATAGACTGAAAATGAGTGGAAATTATGGTTTTTGAGGTTAATAATACTTTGGGATCAAAATGACCGCCAAATTCTATGATTTAAGCTGTTTTTTAGGTTTTTTGGAAAAAAACACCCGAATCCAAAACACACCCGAATCCGACAAAAAAAATTCGGTGAAATTTTGCCAAAACGCGGTCGAACCCAAAACACGGCCGCGGAACCGAACCCAAAACCAAAACACAAAACCCGAAAAATTTCCGGCGCTCATCTCTACTATATATAGCAGTACGGTAGGCCACTGCTGTACCTACCTCTGTGTCGTCACTCGTCATCCATTAAGTATACTATTATCCATCTACATTCTATACCTGTGATGCATTTTAGTTTTGCAGTTTGCTGACACAGTATCCACCAGTATACTATATATAGCAGTACGGTAGGCCACTGCTGTACCTACCTCTGTGTCGTCACTCGTCATCCATTAAGTATACTATTATCCATCTACATTCTATACCTGTGGTGCATTTTAGTTTTGCAGTTTGCTGACACAGTGTCCACCAGTATACTATATATAGCAGTACGGTAGGCCACTGCTGTACCTACCTCTGTGTCGTCACTCGTCATCCATTAAGTATACTATCCATCTACATTCTATACCTGTGGTGCATTTTAGTTTTGCAGTTTGCTGACACAGTGTCCACCAGTATACTATATATAGCAGTACGGTAGGCCACTGCTGTACCTACCTCTGTGTCATCACTCGTCATCCATTAAGTATACTATTTATCTACATTCCATACCTGTGGTGCATTTTAGTTTTGCAGTTTGCTGACACAGTGTCCACCAGTATACTATATATAGCAGTACGGTAGGCCACTGCTGTACCTACCTCTGTGTCGTCACTCGTCATCCATTAAGTATACTATTATCCATCTACATTCTATACCTGTGGTGCATTTTAGTTTTGCAGTTTGCTGACACAGTGTCCACCAGTATACTATATATAGCAGTACGGTAGGCCACTGCTGTACCTACCTCTGTGTCGTCACTCGTCATCCATTAAGTATACTATCCATCTACATTCTATACCTGTGGTGCATTTTAGTTTTGCAGTTTGCTGACACAGTGTCCACCAGTATACTATATATAGCAGTACGGTAGGCCACTGCTGTACCTACCTCTGTGTCGTCACTCGTCATCCATTAAGTATACTATTATCCATCTACATTCTATACCTGTGGTGCATTTTAGTTTTGCAGTTTGCTGACACAGTGTCCACCAGTATACTATATATAGCAGTACGGTAGGCCACTGCTGTACCTACCTCTGTGTCGTCACTCGTCATCCATTAAGTATACTATTATCCATCTACATTCTATACCTGTGGTGCATTTTAGTTTTGCAGTTTGCTGACACAGTGTCCACCAGTATACTATATATAGCAGTACGGTAGGCCACTGCTGTACCTACCTCTGTGTCGTCACTCGTCATCCATTAAGTATACTATCCATCTACATTCTATACCTGTGGTGCATTTTAGTTTTGCAGTTTGCTGACACAGTGTCCACCAGTATACTATATATAGCAGTACGGTAGGCCACTGCTGTACCTACCTCTGTGTCATCACTCGTCATCCATTAAGTATACTATTTATCTACATTCCATACCTGTGGTGCATTTTAGTTTTGCAGTTTGCTGACACAGTGTCCACCAGTATACTATATATAGCAGTACGGTAGGCCACTGCTTTACCTACCTCTGTATCGTCACTCGTCATCCATTAAGTATACTATTATCCATCTACATTCTATACCTGTGGTGCATTTTAGTTTTGCAGTTTGCTGACACAGTGTCCACCAGTATACTATATATAGCAGTACGGTAGGCCACTGCTGTACCTACCTCTGTGTCGTCACTCATCATCCATTAAGTATACTATCCATCTACATTCTATACCTGTGGTGCATTTTAGTTTTGCAGTTTGCTGACACAGTGTCCACCAGTATACTATATATAGCAGTACGGAAGGCCACTGCTGTACCTACCTCTGTGTCGTCACTCGTCATCCATTAAGTATACTATTATCCATCTACATTCTATACCTGTGGTGCATTTTAGTTTTGCAGTTTGCTGACACAGTGTCCACCAGTATACTATATATAGCAGTACGGTAGGCCACTGCTGTACCTACCTCTGTGTCGTCACTCGTCATCCATTAAGTATACTATTATCCATCTACATTCTATAACTGTGGTGCATTTTAGTTTTGCAGTTTGCTGACACAGTGTCCACCAGTATACTATATATAGCAGTACGGAAGGCCACTGCTGTACCTACCTCTGTGTCGTCACTCGTCATCCATTAAGTATACTATCCATCTACATTCCATACCTGTGGTGCATTTTAGTTTTGCAGTTTGCTGACACAGTGTCCACCAGTATACTATATATATCAGTACGGTAGGCCACTGCTGTACCTACCTCTGTGTCGTCACTCGTCATCCATTAAGTATACTATTATCCATCTACATTCTATACCTGTGGTGCATTTTAGTTTTGCAGTTTGCTGACACAGTGTCCACCAGTATACTATATATAGCAGTACGGTAGGCCACTGCTGTACCTACCTCTGTGTCGTCACTCGTCATCCATTAAGTATACTATCCATCTACATTCTATACCTGTGGTGCATTTTAGTTTTGCAGTTTGCTGACACAGTGTCCACCAGTATACTATATATAGCAGTACGGTAGGCCACTGCTGTACCTACCTCTGTGTCGTCACTCGTCATCCATTAAGTATACTATTATCCATCTACATTCTATACCTGTGGTGCATTTTAGTTTTGCAGTTTGCTGACACAGTGTCCACCAGTATACTATATATAGCAGTACGGTAGGCCACTGCTGTACCTACCTCTGTGTCGTCACTCGTCATCCATTAAGTATACTATTATCCATCTACATTCTATACCTGTGGTGCATTTTAGTTTTGCAGTTTGCTGACACAGTGTCCACCAGTATACTATATATAGCAGTACGGTAGGCCACTGCTGTACCTACCTCTGTGTCGTCACTCGTCATCCATTAAGTATACTATCCATCTACATTCTATACCTGTGGTGCATTTTAGTTTTGCAGTTTGCTGACACAGTGTCCACCAGTATACTATATATAGCAGTACGGTAGGCCACTGCTGTACCTACCTCTGTGTCATCACTCGTCATCCATTAAGTATACTATTTATCTACATTCCATACCTGTGGTGCATTTTAGTTTTGCAGTTTGCTGACACAGTGTCCACCAGTATACTATATATAGCAGTACGGTAGGCCACTGCTGTACCTACCTCTGTATCGTCACTCGTCATCCATTAAGTATACTATTATCCATCTACATTCTATACCTGTGGTGCATTTTAGTTTTGCAGTTTGCTGACACAGTGTCCACCAGTATACTATATATAGCAGTACGGTAGGCCACTGCTGTACCTACCTCTGTGTCGTCACTCATCATCCATTAAGTATACTATGCATCTACATTCTATACCTGTGGTGCATTTTAGTTTTGCAGTTTGCTGACACAGTGTCCACCAGTATACTATATATAGCAGTACGGAAGGCCACTGCTGTACCTACCTCTGTGTCGTCACTCGTCATCCATTAAGTATACTATTATCCATCTACATTCTATACCTGTGGTGCATTTTAGTTTTGCAGTTTGCTGACACAGTGTCCACCAGTATACTATATATAGCAGTACGGTAGGCCACTGCTATACCTACCTCTGTGTCGTCACTCGTCATCCATTAAGTATACTATTATCCATCTACATTCTATAACTGTGGTGCATTTTAGTTTTGCAGTTTGCTGACACAGTGTCCACCAGTATACTATATATAGCAGTACGGAAGGCCACTGCTGTACCTACCTCTGTGTCGTCACTCGTCATCCATTAAGTATACTATCCATCTACATTCTATACCTGTGGTGCATTTTAGTTTTGCAGTTTGCTGACACAGTGTCCACCAGTATACTATATATAGCAGTACGGTAGGCCACTGCTGTACCTACCTCTGTGTCGTCACTCGTCATCCATTAAGTATACTATCCATCTACATTCTATACCTGTGGTGCATTTTAGTTTTGCAGTTTGCTGACAGTGTCCACCAGTATACTATATATAGCAGTACGGTAGGCCACTGCTGTACCTACCTCTGTGTCGTCACTCGTCATCCATTAAGTATACTATTATCCATCTACATTCTATACCTGTGGTGCATTTTAGTTTTGCAGTTTGCTGACACAGTGTCCACCAGTATACTATATATAGCAGTACGGTAGGCCACTGCTGTACCTACCTCTGTGTCGTCACTCGTCATCCATTAAATATACTATCCATCTACATTCTATACCTGTGGTGCATTTTAGTTTTGCAGTTTGCTGACACAGTGTGCACCAGTATACTATATATAGCAGTACGGTAGGCCACTGCTGTACCTACCTCTGTGTCATCACTCGTCATCCATTAAGTATACTATCCATCTACATTCTATACCTGTGGTGCATTTTAGTTTTGCAGTTTGCTGACACAGTGTCCACCAGTATACTATATATAGCAGTACGGTAGGCCACTGCTGTACCTACCTCTGTGTCGTCACTCGTCATCCATTAAGTATACTATTATCCATCTACATTCTATACCTGTGGTGCATTTTAGTTTTGCAGTTTGCTGACACAGTGTCCACCAGTATACTATATATAGCAGTACGGTAGGCCACTGCTGTACCTACCTCTGTGTCGTCACTTGTCATCCATTAAGTGTACTATTATCCATCTACATTCTATAACTGTGGTGCATTTTAGTTTTGCAGTTTGCTGACACAGTGTCCACCAGTATACTATATATAGCAGTACGGTAGGCCACTGCTGTACCTACCTCTGTGTCATCACTCGTCATCCATTAAGTATACTATCCATCTACATTCTATACCTGTGGTGCATTTTAGTTTTGCAGTTTGCTGACACAGTGTCCACCAGTATACTATATATAGCAGTACGGTAGGCCACTGCTGTACCTACCTCTGTGTCGTCACTTGTCATCCATTAAGTATACTATTTATCTACATTCTATACCTGTGGTGCATTTTAGTTTTGCAGTTTGCTGACACAGTGTCCACCAGTATACTATATATAGCAGTACGGTAGGCCACTGCTGTACCTACCTCTTTGTCGTCACTCGTCATCCATTAAGTATACTATTATCCATCTACATTCTATACCTGTGGTGCATTTTAGTTTTGCAGTTTGCTGACACAGTGTCCACCAGTATACTATATATAGCAGTACGGAAGGCCACTGCTGTACCTACCTCTGTGTCGTCACTCGTCATCCATTAAGTATACTATTATCCATCTACATTCTATACCTGTGGTGCATTTTAGTTTTGCAGTTTGCTGACACAGTGTCCACCAGTATACTATATATAGCAGTACGGTAGGCCACTGCTGTACCTACCTCTGTGTCGTCACTCGTCATCCATTAAGTATACTATTATCCATCTACATTCTATAACTGTGGTGCATTTTAGTTTTGCAGTTTGCTGACACAGTGTCCACCAGTATACTATATATAGCAGTACGGAAGGCCACTGCTGTACCTACCTCTGTGTCGTCACTCGTCATCCATTAAGTATACTATCCATCTACATTCTATACCTGTGGTGCATTTTAGTTTTGCAGTTTGCTGACACAGTGTCCACCAGTATACTATATATAGCAGTACGGTAGGCCACTGCTGTACCTACCTCTGTGTCGTCACTCGTCATCCATTAAGTATACTATCCATCTACATTCTATACCTGTGGTGCATTTTAGTTTTGCAGTTTGCTGACAGTGTCCACCAGTATACTATATATAGCAGTACGGTAGGCCACTGCTGTACCTACCTCTGTGTCGTCACTCGTCATCCATTAAGTATACTATTATCCATCTACATTCTATACCTGTGGTGCATTTTAGTTTTGCAGTTTGCTGACACAGTGTCCACCAGTATACTATATATAGCAGTACGGTAGGCCACTGCTGTACCTACCTCTGTGTCGTCACTCGTCATCCATTAAGTATACTATCCATCTACATTCTATACCTGTGGTGCATTTTAGTTTTGCAGTTTGCTGACACAGTGTGCACCAGTATACTATATATAGCAGTACGGTAGGCCACTGCTGTACCTACCTCTGTGTCATCACTCGTCTTCCATTAAGTATACTATCCATCTACATTCTATACCTGTGGTGCATTTTAGTTTTGCAGTTTGCTGACACAGTGTCCACCAGTATACTATATATAGCAGTACGGTAGGCCACTGCTGTACCTACCTCTGTGTCGTCACTCGTCATCCATTAAGTATACTATTATCCATCTACATTCTATACCTGTGGTGCATTTTAGTTTTGCAGTTTGCTGACACAGTGTCCACCAGTATACTATATATAGCAGTACGGTAGGCCACTGCTGTACCTACCTCTGTGTCGTCACTTGTCATCGATTAAGTGTACTATTATCCATCTACATTCTATAACTGTGGTGCATTTTAGTTTTGCAGTTTGCTGACACAGTGTCCACCAGTATACTATATATAGCAGTACGGTAGGCCACTGCTGTACCTACCTCTGTGTCATCACTCGTCATCCATTAAGTATACTATCCATCTACATTCTATACCTGTGGTGCATTTTAGTTTTGCAGTTTGCTGACACAGTGTCCACCAGTATACTATATATAGCAGTACGGTAGGCCACTGCTGTACCTACCTCTGTGTCGTCACTTGTCATCCATTAAGTATACTATTTATCTACATTCTATACCTGTGGTGCATTTTAGTTTTGCAGTTTGCTGACACAGTGTCCACCAGTATACTATATATAGCAGTACGGTAGGCCACTGCTGTACCTACCTCTTTGTCGTCACTCGTCATCCATTAAGTATACTATTATCCATCTACATTCTATACCTGTGGTGCATTTTAGTTTTGCAGTTTGCTGACACAGTGTCCACCAGTATACTATATATAGCAGTACGGTAGGCCACTGCTGTACCTACCTCTGTGTCGTCACTTGTCATCCATTAAGTGTACTATTATCCATCTACATTCTATACCTGTGGTGCATTTTAGTTTTGCAGTTTGCTGACACAGTGTCCACCAGTATACTATATATAGCAGTACAGTAGGCCACTGCTGTACCTACCTCTGTGTCATCACTCGTCATCCATTAAGTATACTATCCATCTACATTCTATACCTGTGGTGCATTTTAGTTTTGCAGTTTGCTGACACAGTGTCCACCAGTATACTATATATAGCAGTACGGTAGGCCACTGCTGTACCTACCTCTGTGTCGTCACTTGTCATCCATTAAGTATACTATTTATCTACATTCTATACCTGTGGTGCATTTTAGTTTTGCAGTTTGCTGACACAGTGTCCACCAGTATACTATATATAGCAGTACGGTAGGCCACTGCTGTACCTACCTCTGTGTCGTCACTCGTCATCCATTAAGTATACTATTATCCATCTACATTCTATACCTGTGGTGCATTTTAGTTTTGCAGTTTGCTGACACAGTGTCCACCAGTATACTATATATAGCAGTACGGTAGGCCACTGCTGTACCTACCTCTGTGTCGTCACTCGTCATCCATTAAGTATACTATTATCCATCTACATTCTATACCTGAGGTGCATTTTAGTTTTGCAGTTTGCTGACACAGTGTCCACCAGTATACTATATATAGCAGTACGGTAGGCCACTGCTGTACCTACCTCTGTGTCGTCACTTGTCATCCATTAAGTATACTATTTATCTACATTCTATACCTGTGGTGCATTTTAGTTTTGCAGTTTGCTGACACAGTGTCCACCAGTATACTATATATAGCAGTACGGTAGGCCACTGCTGTACCTACCTCTGTGTCGTCACTCGTCATCCATTAAGTATACTATTATCCATCTACATTCTATACCTGTGGTGCATTTTAGTTTTGCAGTTTGCTGACACAGTGTCCACCAGTATACTATATATAGCAGTACGGTAGGCCACTGCTGTACCTACCTCTGTGTCGTCACTCGTCATCCATTAAGTATACTATTATCCATCTACATTCTATACCTGTGGTGCATTTTAGTTTTGCAGTTTGCTGACACAGTGTCCACCAGTATACTATATATAGCAGTACGGAAGGCCACTGCTGTACCTACCTCTGTGTCATCACTCGTCATCCATTAAGTATACTATCCATCTACATTCTATACCTGTGGTGCATTTTAGTTTTGCAGTTTGCTGACACAGTGTCCACCAGTATACTATATATAGCAGTACGGTAGGCCACTGCTGTACCTACCTCTGTGTCGTCACTTGTCATCCATTAAGTATACTATTTATCTACATTCTATACCTGTGGTGCATTTTAGTTTTGCAGTTTGCTGACACAGTGTCCACCAGTATACTATATATAGCAGTACGGTAGGCCACTGCTGTACCTACCTCTGTGTCGTCACTCGTCATCCATTAAGTATACTATTATCCATCTACATTCTATACCTGTGGTGCATTTTAGTTTTGCAGTTTGCTGACACAGTGTCCACCAGTATACTATATATAGCAGTACGGTAGGCCACTGCTGTACCTACCTCTGTGTCGTCACTTGTCATCCATTAAGTGTACTATTATCCATCTACATTCTATACCTGTGGTGCATTTTAGTTTTGCAGTTTGCTGACACAGTGTCCACCAGTATACTATATATAGCAGTACGGTAGGCCACTGCTGTACCTACCTCTGTGTCGTCACTTGTCATCCATTAAGTGTACTATTATCCATCTACATTCTATACCTGTGGTGCATTTTAGTTTTGCAGTTTGCTGACACAGTGTCCACCAGTATACTATATATAGCAGTACGGTAGGCCACTGCTGTACCTACCTCTGTGTCATCACTCGTCATCCATTAAGTATACTATCCATCTACATTCTATACCTGTGGTGCATTTTAGTTTTGCAGTTTGCTGACACAGTGTCCACCAGTATACTATATATAGCAGTACGGTAGGCCACTGCTGTACCTACCTCTGTGTCGTCACTTGTCATCCATTAAGTATACTATTTATCTACATTCTATACCTGTGGTGCATTTTAGTTTTGCAGTTTGCTGACACAGTGTCCACCAGTATACTATATATAGCAGTACGGTAGGCCACTGCTGTACCTACCTCTGTGTCGTCACTCGTCATCCATTAAGTATACTATTATCCATCTACATTCTATACCTGTGGTGCATTTTAGTTTTGCAGTTTGCTGACACAGTGTCCACCAGTATACTATATATAGCAGTACGGTAGGCCACTGCTGTACCTACCTCTGTGTCGTCACTCGTCATCCATTAAGTATACTATTATCCATCTACATTCTATACCTGAGGTGCATTTTAGTTTTGCAGTTTGCTGACACAGTGTCCACCAGTATACTATATATAGCAGTACGGTAGGCCACTGCTGTACCTACCTCTGTGTCGTCACTTGTCATCCATTAAGTATACTATTTATCTACATTCTATACCTGTGGTGCATTTTAGTTTTGCAGTTTGCTGACACAGTGTCCACCAGTATACTATATATAGCAGTACGGTAGGCCACTGCTGTACCTACCTCTGTGTCGTCACTCGTCATCCATTAAGTATACTATTATCCATCTACATTCTATACCTGTGGTGCATTTTAGTTTTGCAGTTTGCTGACACAGTGTCCACCAGTATACTATATATAGCAGTACGGTAGGCCACTGCTGTACCTACCTCTGTGTCGTCACTCGTCATCCATTAAGTATACTATTATCCATCTACATTCTATACCTGTGGTGCATTTTAGTTTTGCAGTTTGCTGACACAGTGTCCACCAGTATACTATATATAGCAGTACGGTAGGCCACTGCTGTACCTACCTCTGTGTCGTCACTCGTCATCCATTAAGTATACTATCCATCTACATTCTATACCTGTGGTGCATTTTAGTTTTGCAGTTTGCTGACACAGTGTCCACCAGTATACTATATATAGCAGTACGGAAGGCCACTGCTGTACCTACCTCTGTGTCGTCACTCGTCATCCATTAAGTATACTATCCATCTACATTCTATACCTGTGGTGCATTTTAGTTTTGCAGTTTGCTGACAGTGTCCACCAGTATACTATATATAGCAGTACGGTAGGCCACTGCTGTACCTACCTCTGTGTCGTCACTCGTCATCCATTAAGTATACTATTATCCATCTACATTCTATACCTGTGGTGCATTTTAGTTTTGCAGTTTGCTGACACAGTGTCCAGCAGTATACTATATATAGCAGTACGGTAGGCCACTGCTGTACCTACCTCTGTGTCGTCACTCGTCATCCATTAAGTATACTATCCATCTACATTCTATACCTGTGGTGCATTTTAGTTTTGCAGTTTGCTGACACAGTGTCCACCAGTATACTATATATAGCAGTACGGTAGGCCACTGCTGTACCTACCTCTGTGTCGTCACTTGTCATCCATTAAGTATACTATTTATCTACATTCTATACCTGTGGTGCATTTTAGTTTTGCAGTTTGCTGACACAGTGTCCACCAGTATACTATATATAGCAGTACGGTAGGCCACTGCTGTACCTACCTCTGTGTCGTCACTTGTCATCCATTAAGTGTACTATTATCCATCTACATTCTATTCCTGTGGTGCATTTTAGTTTTGCAGTTTGCTGACACAGTGTCCACCAGTATACTATATATAGCAGTACGGTAGGCCACTGCTGTACCTACCTCTGTGTCGTCACTCGTCATCCATTAAGTATACTATCCATCTACAGTCTATACCTGTGGTGCATTTTAGTTTTGCAGTTTGCTGACAGTGTCCACCAGTATACTATATATAGCAGTACGGTAGGCCACTGCTGTACCTACCTCTGTGTCGTCACTCGTCATCCATTAAGTATACTATTATCCATGTACATTCTATACCTGTGATGCATTTTAGTTTTGCAGTTTGCTGACACAGTGTCCACCAGTATACTATATATAGCAGTACGGTAGGCCACTGCTGTACCTACCTCTGTGTCGTCACTCGTCATCCATTAAGTATACTATCCATCTACATTCTATACCTGTGGTGCATTTTAGTTTTGCAGTTTGCTGACACAGTGTCCACCAGTATACTATATATAGCAGTACGGTAGGTCACTGCTGTACCTACCTCTGTGTCGTCATCCATTAAGTATACTATCCATCTACATTCTATACCTGTGGTGCATTTTAGTTTTGCGCAGTAAATATAGTAGTAGGCCATTGCTATTGATACTGGCATATAATTCCACACATTAAAAAATGGAGAACAAAAATGTGGAGGTTAAAATAAGGAAAGATCAAGATCCACTTCCACCTCGTGCTGAAGCTGCTGCCAGTAGTCATGGCCGAGACGATGAAATGCCATCAACGTCGTCTGCCAAGGCCGATGCCCAATGTCATAGTAGAGAGCATGTAAAATCCAAAAACAAAAGTTCAGTAAAATGACCCAAAAATCAAAATTAAAATCGTCTGAGGAGAAGCGTAAACTTGCCAATATGCCATTTACCACACGGAGTGGCAAGGAACGGCTGAGGCCCTGGCCTATGTTCATGGCTAGTGGTTCAGCTTCACATGAGGATGGAAGCACTCATCCTCTCGCTAGAAAAAAGAAAAGACTTAAGCTGGCAAAAGCACAGCAAAGAACTGTGCGTTCTTCTAAATCACAAATCCCCAAGGAGAGTCCAATTGTGTCGGTTGCGATGCCTGACCTTCCCAACACTGGACGGGAAGAGCTTGCGCCTTCCACCATTTGCACGCCCCCTGCAAGTGCTGGAAGGAGCACCCGCAGTCCAGTTCCTGATAGTCAAATTGAAGATGTCACTGTTGAAGTACACCAGGATGAGGATATGGGTGTTGCTGGCGCTGGGGAGGAAATTGACAAGGAGGATTCTGATGGTGAGGTGGTTTGTTTAAGTCAGGCACCCGGGGAGACACCTGTTGTCCATGGGAGGAATATGGCCATTGACATGCCTGGTCAAAATACAAAAAAAATCAGCTCTTCGGTGTGGAATTATTTCAACACAAATGCGGACAACAGGTGTCAAGCCGTGTGTTGCCTTTGTCAAGCTGTAATAAGTAGGGGTAAGGACGTTAACCACCTCGGAACATCCTCCCTTATACGTCACCTGCAGCGCATTCATCATAAGTCAGTGACAAGTTCAAAAACTTTGGGTGACAGCGGAAGCAGTCCACTGACCACTAAATCCCTTCCTCTTGTAACCAAGCTCCTGCAAAACACACCACCAACTCCCTCAGTGTCAATTTCCTCCTTACCCAGGAAAGCCAATAGTCCTGCAGACCATGTCACTGTCAAAGAGGTCAAGGGGATTTTTGGGATGTTTGAAATGTGCGCAGGGCAGCTTTAACAAGTATAAATTGTCTAATGGAATGCCACCACACCCCACAGAAACAGAAATTGCATACAAAAGGAAGACAACTTTTTCTCAGTATAAGCGCCCAAAGTAAATGTCAAAATAAAAAAATAAGAATTTACTTACCGATAATTCTATTTCTCGTAGTCCGTAGTGGATGCTGGGAACTCCGTAAGGACCATGGGGAATAGCGGCTCCGCAGGAGACTGGGCACAAAAGTAAAAGCTTTTAGGACTACCTGGTGTGCACTGGCTCCTCCCCCTATGACCCTCCTCCAAGCCTCAGTTAGGATACTGTGCCCGGACGAGCGTACACAATAAGGAAGGATTTTGAATCCCGGGTAAGACTCATACCAGCCACACCAATCACACCATACAACCTGTGATCTGAACCCAGTTAACAGCATGATAACAGAGGAGCCTCTGAAAAGATGGCTCACAACAATAATAACCCGATTTTTGTAACAATAACTATGTACAAGTATTGCAGACAATCCGCACTTGGGATGGGCGCCCAGCATCCACTACGGACTACGAGAAATAGAATTATCGGTAAGTAAATTCTTATTTTCTCTGACGTCCTAGTGGATGCTGGGAACTCCGTAAGGACCATGGGGATTATACCAAAGCTCCCAAACGGGCGGGAGAGTGCGGATGACTCTGCAGCACCGAATGAGAGAACTCCAGGTCCTCCTCAGCCAGGGTATCAAATTTGTAGAATTTGGCAAACGTGTTTGCCCCTGACCAAGTAGCTGCTCGGCAAAGTTGTAAAGCCGAGACCCCTCGGGCAGCCGCCCAAGATGAGCCCACCTTCCTTGTGGAATGGGCTTTTACAGATTTTGGCTGTGGCAGGCCTGCCACAGAATGTGCAAGCTGAATTGTACTACAAATCCAACGAGCAATAGTCTGCTTAGAAGCAGGAGCACCCAGCTTGTTGGGTGCATACAGGATAAACAGCGAGTCAGATTTTCTGACTCCAGCCGTCCTGGAAACATATATTTTCAGGGCCCTGACTACGTCCAGCAACTTGGAGTCCTCCAAGTCCCTAGTAGCCGCAGGTACCACAATAGGCTGGTTCAAGTGAAACGCTGAAACCACCTTAGGGAGAAATTGAGGACGAGTCCTCAATTCTGCCCTGTCCGTATGAAAAATTAGGTAAGGGCTTTTATAGGATAAAGCCGCCAATTCTGAGACACGCCTGGCTGAAGCCAGGGCTAACAGCATTACCACTTTCCATGTGAGATATTTTAAGTCCACAGTGGAGAGTGGTTCAAACCAATGTGATTTTAGGAACCCCATAAATACATTGAGATCCCAAGGTGCCACTGGAGGCACAAAAGGAGGCTGTATATGCAGTACCCCCTTGACAAACGTCTGAACTTCAGGAACTGAAGCCAGTTCTTTCTGGAAGAAAATCGACAGGGCCGAAATTTGAACCTTAATGGACCCTAATTTTAGGCCCATAGACAGTCCTGTTTGCAGGAAATGCAGGAAACGACCCAGTTGAAATTCCTCTGTAGGGGCCTTCCTGGCCTCGCACCACGCAACATATTTACGCCAAATGCGGTGATAATGTTGTACGGTTACATCCTTCCTGGCTTTGATCAGGGTAGGGATGACTTCATCCGGAATGCCTTTTTCCTTCAGGATCCGGCGTTCAACCGCCATGCCGTCAAACGCAGCCGCGGTAAGTCTTGGAACAGACAGGGTCCCTGCTGGAGCAGGTCCTTTCTTAGAGGTAGAGGCCACGGGTCCTCTGTGAGCATCTCTTGAAGTTCCGGGTACCAAGTCCTTCTTGGCCAATCCGGAGCCACGAGTATAGTCCTTACTCCTCTCCTTCTTATGATTCTCAGTACCTTGGGTATGAGAGGCAGAGGAGGGAACACATACACTGACTGGTACACCCACGGTGTTACCAGAGCATCCACAGCTATTGCCTGAGGGTCCCTTGACCTGGCGCAATACCTGTCTAGTTTTTTGTTGAGGCGGGACGCCATCATGTCCACCTTTGGTTTTTCCCAACGGTTCACAATCATGTGGAAGACTTCTGTGTGAAGTCCCCACTCCCCCGGGTGGAGGTCGTGTCTGCTGAGGAAGTCTGCTTCCCAGTTGTCCACTCCCGGAATGAACACTGCTGACAGTGCTATCACATGATTTTCCGCCCAGCGAAGAATCCTTGCAACTTCTGTCATTGCCCTCCTGCTTCTTGTGCCGCCCTGTCTGTTTACGTGGGCGACTGCCGTGATGTTGTCCGACTGGATCAGCACCGGCTGACCTTGAAGCAGAGGTCTTGCTAGGCTTAGAGCATTGTAGATGGCCCTTAGCTCCAGGATATTTATGTGAAGTGATGTCTCCAGGCTTGACCACAAGCCCTGGAAATTTCTTCCCTGTGTGACTGCTCCCCAGCCTCTCAGGCTGGCATCCGTGGTCACCAGGACCCAGTCCTGAATGCCGAATCTGCGGCCCTCTAGAAGATGAGCACTCTGCAACCACCACAGGAGAGACACCCTTGTCCTTGGTGACAAGATTATCCGCTGATGCATCTGAAGATGCGACCCGGACCATTTGTCTAGCAGATCCCACTGGAAGGTTCTTGCGTGGAATCTGCCGAATGGGATTGCTTCGTAAGAAGCCACCATCTTTCCCAGGATCCTTGTGCATTGATGCACTGAGACTTGGCCTGGTTTTAGGAGATTTCTGACTAGTTCGGAAAACTCCCTGGCTTTCTCCTCCGGGAGAAACACCTTTTTCTGGACTGTGTCCAGGATCATCCCTAGGAATAGAAGTCGTGTCGTCGGGATCAGCTGCGATTTTGGAATATTGAGAATCCATCCGTGCTGGCGCAGCACTATCTGAGATAGTGCTACTCCGACTTCCAACTGTTCCCTGGATCTTGCCCTTATCAGGAGATTGTCCAAGTAAGGGATAACTAAAACTCCCTTTCTTCGAAGGAGTATCATCATTTCGGCCATTACCTTGGTAAAGACCCGGGGTGCCGTGGACAATCCAAACGGCAGCGTCTGAAACTGATAGTGACAGTTCTGTACCACAAACCTGAGGTACCCTTGGTGAGAATGGTAAATTGGGACATGTAGGTAAGCATCTTTGATGTCCAGAGACACCATATAGTCCCCTTCTTCCAGGTTTGCAATCACTGCTCTGAGTGACTCCATCTTGAATTTGAACCTTTGTATGTAAGTGTTCAAGGATTTTAGGTTTAAAATTGGTCTCACCGAGCCGTCCGGCTTCGGTACCACAAATAGTGTGGAATAGTACCCCTTTCCCTGTTGTAGGAGGGGTACCTTGATTATCACCTGCTGGGAATGCAGCTTGTGAATGGCTTCCAATACTGCCTCCCTGTCTGAGGGAGACGTTGGTAAAGCAGACTTTAGAAAACGGCGAGGGGGAGACGTCTCGAATTCCAATTGGTACCCCTGAGATACCACCTGAAGGATCCAGGGGTCCACTTGTGAGTGGGCCCACTGCGCACTGAATTTCTTGAGACGGGCCCCCACCGTGCCTGAGTCCGCTTGTAAAGCCCCAGCGTCATGCTGAGGACTTTGCGGAGGCGGAAGAGGGCTTTTGTTCCTGGGAACGGGCTGTTTGTTGCAGCCTTTTTCCTCTCCCTCTGCCACTGGGCAGAAATGAGGCGCCTTTTGCCCGCTTGCCCTTATGGGGCCGAAAGGACTGCGCCTGATAATACGGTGTCTTCTTAGGTTGAGAAGCTACCTGGGGTAAAAATGTGGATTTTCCAGCAGTTGCCGTGGCTACCAGGTCTGATAGACCTACCCCAAATAACTCCTCCCCCTTATAAGGCAATACTTCCATGTGCCTTTTAGAATCCGCATCACCTGACCACTGCCGCGTCCATAAACCTCTTCTTGCAGAAATGGACAGCGCGCTAACTCTTGATGCCAGTCGGCAAATATCCCTCTGTGCATCACGCATATATAGAAATGCATCCTTCAAATGCTCTATAGTCAGTAATATACTGTCCCTATCTAGGGTATCAATATTTTCAGTCAGGGAATCCGACCACGCCAGGCCCGCACTGCACATCCAGGCTGAGGCGATTGCTGGTCGCAGTATAACACCCGTGTGAGAGTATATACATTTTAGGATATTCTCCAGCTTTCTATCGGCAGGTTCCTTTAGGGCGGCCGCATCAGGAGAGGGTAGTGCTACCTGTTTAGACAAGCGCGTGAGCGCTTTATCCACCCTAGGGGGTGTTTCCCAACGTGCCCTATCCTCTGGTGGGAAAGGGTACGATGCCAATAACCTTTTAGGAATTATCAGTTTTTTATCGGGGGAAACCCACGCCTCATCACACACTTCATTTAATTCCTCGGACACAGGAAAAACTACAGGCAGTTTTTTCTCACCAAACATAATACCCTTTTTAGTGGTACTTGTATTATCAGAGATATGCAATAAATTTTTCATTGCTTCAATCATGTAACGTGTGGCCCTAGTGGATGTCACGTTTGCTTCTGGCTCTGTAAGGGGGACGGCGGCGCGGCTCTGGGACCGAGCTCCGAGGCTGGGCCTGTGTTCGGTCCCTCTGGAGCTAATGGTGTCCAGTAGCCTAAGAAGCCCAATCCACTCTGCACGCAGGTGAGTTCGCTTCTTCTCCCCTTAGTCCCTCGATGCAGTGAGCCTGTTGCCAGCAGGTCTCACTGAAAATAAAAAACCTAAAACTAAACTTTTACTAAGAAGCTCAGGAGAGCCCCTAGTGTGCACCTTTCTCGGCCGGGCACAAAAATCTAACTGAGGCTTGGAGGAGGGTCATAGGGGGAGGAGCCAGTGCACACCAGGTAGTCCTAAAAGCTTTTACTTTTGTGCCCAGTCTCCTGCGGAGCCGCTATTCCCCATGGTCCTTACGGAGTTCCCAGCATCCACTAGGACGTCAGAGAAATAAAAATAACATATACGTCCCTTGAGGGTATTCGGTATGGTGATCCTCAGTAGTTCAACGAATGTCCTCAGTTGATGTAATTAGTGTCCAGTCATTATTACATGGAAAGAAACAGACATACAATGTGTACTAATGTTTTTTAAATAATATTACATACACAAGAAGTCCTTTATCCCATCAGCATAGCAGAAAGGCAGTAGCATGGATAGGGGATCTGTATAAAGTGCGTACCCCAACTCACACTAGGAAGAACGGATATGTGCACATAAAGGTTTCTTTTAAAATTCTTCACCCTTGCTGTGTATCCTCCACCATGAAATATGCATAGATGAGCATACCTAAACTCACTTAAAAATGAAGATGAACCAAGTGTATAAAGGTATCTTTCACATCTATTTCTAAAAAACAGCCTTTAAGGTATTTTCATCATTTGATGCACTTTATACAAAGTATTGGATTTTTTAGAAATTTTAACAGTTTTTTTTTTTTTTTTGCTGCTGCAAATGCCAGTTTTTTTTTCTTTTGGATTCTCCTTTTGAGGAGTGTTTGTACATATGTGTATCTCTCTCCCAGCTATGGGATTTTGTATTAATTAAAACATTTTTTTTTTTAAATGGATTGATTGGCACCATTTTTCTCATTCCTTTTGGATTTATAACTGTCCAACCACGCACTGGCATCCTGAGGTCTGAAATAGTTGCGGATCCAAAAGATACCTTGATAGGAACATCTCCACACTTCATTCTGTGAGTCTGGTACGCACCTTTATTGATATAGAAATAGATGTGAAAGATACCTTTATACACTTGGTTCATCTTCATTTTTAAGTGAGTTTAGGTATGCTCATCTATGCATACTTCATGGTGGAGGATACACAGCAAGGGTGAAGAATTTTAAAAGAAACCTTTATGTGCACATATCCGTTCTTCCTAGTGTGAGTTTGGGTACGCACTTAGGCCCTCATTCCGAGTTGTTCGCTCGGTATTTTTCATCGCATCGCAATGAAAATCCGCTTAGTACGCATGCGCAATGTTCGCACTGCGACTGCGCCAAGTAACTTTGCTATGTAGAAAGTAATTTTACTCACGGCTTTTTCATCGCTCCGGCGATCGTAATGTGATTGACAGGAAATGGGTGTTACTGGGCGGAAACATGGCGTTTCAGGGGCGTGTGGCTGAAAACGCTACCGTTTCCAAAAAACGCAGGAGTGGCCGGAGAAACGGTGGGAGTGCCTGGGCGAACGCTGGGTGTGTTTGTGACGTCAACCAGGAACGACAAGCACTGAACTGATCGCACAGGCAGAGTAAGTCTGAAGCTACTCTGAAACTGCTAAGTAGTTAGTAATCGCAATATTGCGAATACATCGGTCGCAATTTTAAGAAGCTAAGATTCACTCCCAGTAGGCGGCGGCTTAGCGTGTGTAACTCTGCTAAATTCGCCTTGCGACCGATCAACTCGGAATGAGGGCCTTTATACAGATCCCCTATCCATGCTACTGCCTTTCTGCTATGCTGATGGGATAAAGGACTTCTTCTGTATTTAATATTATTTAAAAAAACATTAGTACACATTGTATGTCTGTTTCTTTCCATGTAATAATGACTGGACACTAATTACATGTCACTGTCAAGTCTGACGAGTCCTCTCCTGCCTGGGATTCCTCCGATGCATCCTTGAGTGTAACGCTTACTGCTGCTGGCGCTGCTGTTGTTGCTGCTGGGAGTCGATCGTCATCCAAGAGGGGAAGTCGGAAGACCACTTGTACTACTTCCAGTAAGCAATTGACTGTCCAACAGTCCTTTGCGAGGAAGATGAAATATCACAGCAGTCATCCTGCTGCAAAGCAGATAACTCAGGCCTTGGCAGCCTGGGCGGTGAGAAACGTGGTTCCGGTATCCATCGTTAATTCAGAGGCAACTATAGACTTGATTGAGGTACTGTGTCCCCGGTACCAAATACCATCTAGGTTCCATTTCTCTAGGCAGGCGATACCGAAAATGTACACAGACCTCAGAAAAAGACTCACCAGTGTCCTAAAAAATGCAGTTGTACCCAATGTCCACTTAACCACGGACATGTGGACAAGTGGAGCAGGGCAGACTCAGGACTATATGACTGTGACAGCCCACTGGGTAGATGTATTGCCTCCCGCAGCAAGAACAGCAGCGCGGCACCAGTGGCAGCATCTCGCAAACGCCTACTCGATCCTGGGCAGGCTACGCTTTGTATCACCGCTTTCCAGAATAGGCACACAGCTGACAACCTCTTACGGCAACTGAGGAAGATCATCGCAGAATGGCTTACCCCAATTGGACTCTCCTGGGGATTTGTGACATCGGACAACGCCAGCAATATTGTGCGTGCATTACATCTGGGCAAATTCCAGCACATCCCATGTTTTGCTCATACATTGAATTTGGTGGTGCAGAATTATTTAAAAAACGACAGGGGCGTGCAAGAGATGCTGTCGGTGGCCCGAAGAATTGCGGGCCACTTTCGGCATTCAGGCACCACGTACAGAAGACTGGAGCACCACCAAACATTCCTGAACCTGCCCTGCCATCATCTGAAGCAAGAGGTGGTAACGAGGTGGAATTCAACCCTCTATATGCTTCAGAGGATGGAGGAGCAGCAAAAGGCCATTCAAGCCTATACATCTGCCCACGATATAGGCAAAGGAGGGGGAATGCACCTGACTCAAGCGCAGTGGAGAATGATTTCAACAATGTGCAAGGTTCTGCAACCCTTTGAACTTGCCACACGTGAAGTCAGTTCAGACACTGCCAGCCTGAGTCAGGTCATTCCCCTCATCAGGCTTTTGCAGAAGAAGCTGGAGACATTGAAGGAGGAGCTAAAACAGAGCGATTCCGCTAGGCATGTGGGACTTGTGGATGGAGCCCTTAATTCGCTTAACCAGGATTCACGGGTGGTCAATCTGTTGAAATCAGAGCACTACATTTTGGCCACCGTGCTCGATCCTAGATTTAAAACCTACGTTGTATCTCTCTTTCTGGCAGACACAAGTCTGCAGAGGTTCAAAGACCTGCTGGTGAGAAAATTGTCAAGTCAAGCGGAACGTGACCCGTCAACATCTCCTCCTTCACATTCTCCCGCAACTGGGGGTGCGAGGAAAAGGCTAAGAATTCATAGCCCACCCGCTGGCGGTGATGCAGGGCAGTCTGGAGCGAGTGCTGACATCTGGTCCGGACTGAAGGGCCTGCCAATGATTACTGACATGTCGTCTACTGTCACTGCATATGATTCTCTCACCATGGAAAGAATGGGAGGATTATATGAGTGACCGCATCCAAGTAGGCACGTCAGACAGTCCGTACGTATACTGGCAGGAAAAAGAGGCAATTTGGAGTCCCTTGCACAAACTGGCTTTATTCTACCTAAGTTGCCCTCCCTCCAGTGTGTACTCCGAAAGAGTGTTTAGTGCAGCCGCTCACCTTGTCAGCAATCGGCGTACGAGGTTACTTCCAGAAAATGTGGAGAAGATTATGTTCATCAAAATGAATTATAATCAATTCCTCCGTGGAGACATTCACCAGCAGCAATTACCTCCAGAAAGTACACAGGGACCAGAGATGGTGGATTCCAGTGGGGACGAATTAATAATCTGTGAGGAGGGGGATGTACACAGTGAAAGGGGTGAGGAATCGGAGGATGATGATGAGGTGGACAGCTTGCCTCTGTAGAGCCAGTTTGTGCAAGGAGAGATTGATTGCTTCTTTTTTGGTGGGGGCACAAACCAACCAGTCATTTCAGTCACAGTCGTGTGGCAGACCCTGTCGCTGAAATGATGGGTTGGTTAAAGTGTGCATGTCCTGTTTATACAACATAAGGGTGGGTGGGAGGGCCCAAGGACAATTCCATCTTGCACCTCTTTTTTCTTTCATTTTTATTTGCATCATGTGCTGTTTGGGGACAATTTTTTTGAAGTGCCATCCTGTCTTGATTGACACTGCAGTGCCACTCCTTGATGGGCCAGGTGTTTGTGTCGGCCACTTGTGTCACTTAGCTTAGTCACACAGCCACCTTGGAGCGCCTCTTTTTTTCTTTGCATCATGTGCTGTTTGGGGTCAATTTTTTGGAAGTGCCATCCTGTCTTGATTGACACTGCAGTGCCACTCCTAGATGGGCCAGGTGTTTGTGTCGGCCACTTGTGTCACTTAGCTTAGTCACACAGCCACCTTGGTGCGCCTCTTTTTTTCTTTGCATCATGTGCTGTTTGGGGACAATTATTTGGAAGTGCCATCCTGTCTTGATTGACACTGCAGTGCCACTCCTAGATGGGCCAGGTGTTTGTGTCGGCCACTTCTGTCGCTTAGCTTAGTCACACAGCCACCTTGGTGCGCCTCTTTTTTTCTTTGCATCATGTGCTGTTTGGGGACAATTTTTTGGAAGTGCCATCCTGTCTTGATTGACACTGCAGTGCCACTCCTAGATGGGCCAGGTGTTTGTGTCGGCCACTTGTGTTGTTTAGCTTAGTCACACAGCCACCTTGGTGCGCCTCTTTTTTTCTTTGCATCATGTGCTGTTTGGGGACAATTTTTTGGAAGTGCCATCCTGTCTTGATTGACACTGCAGTGCCACTCCTAGATGGGCCAGGTGTTTGTGTCGGCCACTTGTGTCGCTTAGCTTAGTCAAACAGCCACCTTGGTGCGCCTCTTTTTTTCTTTGCATCATGTGCTGTTTGGGGACTATTTTTTAAATCGGCCATCCTGTCTGACACTGCAGTGCCACTCCTAGATGGGCCAGGTGTTTGTGTCGGCCACTTCGGTCGCTTAGCTTAGTCATCCAGCGACCTTGGTGCAAATTGTAGGACTAAAAATAATATTGTGAGGTGTGAGGTGTTCAGAATAGACTGGAAATGAGTGGAAATTATGGTAATTGAGGTTAATAATACTATGGGATCAAAATGACCCCCGAATTCTATGATTTAAGCTGGTTTTTAGGGTTTTTTGAAAAAAACACCCGAATCCAAAACACACCCGAATCCGACAAAGAAAATTTCGGTGAGGTTTTGCCAAAACGCGTCCGAATCCAAAACACGGCCGCGGAACCGAATCCAAAACCAAAACACAAAACCCGAAAAATGTCCGGTGCACATCACTAGTAACAACTAGTGATGTGCGGATTCGGGTGTGTTTTGGATACGTTTTTTTTTTACAAAAAACCCTCAAAAACAGCTTCAATCATAGAATTTGGGGGTCATTTTGATCCCATAGTATTATTAACCTCAATAACCATAATTTCCACTCATTTCCAGTCTATTCTGAACACCTCACACTTCACAATATTATTTTTAGTCCTAAAATTTGCACAGAGGTCACTGGATGACTAAGCTAAGCGACCCAAGTGGCCGACACAAACACCTGGCCCATCTAGGAGTGGCACTGCAGTGTCAGACAGGATGGCCGATTTAAAAAATAGTCCCCAAACAGCACATGATGCAAAGAAAAAAAGAGGTGCACCAAGGTCGCTGGATGGCTAAGCTAAGCGACCCAAGTGGCCGACACAAACACCTGGCCCACTTAGGAGTGGCACTGCAGTTTTCTAGCGAGAGGATGAGTGCTTCCATCCTCATGTGAATCTGAACCACTAGCCATGAACATAGGCCAGGGCCTCAGCCGTTCCTTGCCACTCCGTGTCATAAATGGCATATTGGCAAGTTTACGCTTCTCATCAGATGCTTTTAATTTTGATTTTTGGGTAATTTTACTGAACTTTTGTAGTATACTTGACGACACAGAGATGGAGCAATGGACTACTGTACCGTACTGCTATATATATACTGGTGGTCAGCAAAATTCTGCACTCTATATAAGGAGTAGTGATGAGCGGGTTCGGTTCCTCGAAATTCGAACCGCCCCCGAATGAATATGAATCTCGCGAGAATCCGACAGCGGGATGATGATGTTCAGGCGCGCTCGGTTTAACCGAGCAAGGCGGGAGGATCCGAGTCTGCCTCGGACCCGTGTAAAATGGGTGAAGTTAGGGGGGGTTCGGATTTCGAGAAACCGAACCTGCTCATCACTAGTAACAACCCTTCTGTCAAGACCGAGGTTTGTGGTGAATCCGAGTTGTGAGATAAGGAGCCGGTGGTGCTTTTAAACAATAGCCGAGTCGGTCGTATAAAGGTCCTTTTCATTGATTTACTGATAAGAAATACAACAACCAGGCACAACTGGAAAAGCCCCAAAGGTAGACAGGCTAGGGCGCTCGTGGTGTCACAAATACCGAGATTCGGTCTGTTACAGGAGTCCAGAGGGTGCAAGCAGTGTGGCAATGAGACGGACAGCGGCAAACTGTAGGTCTCACAGCAAGACGTAATCCGCTCAGGAAGTAAGGCTGGACTAAGATCTCTGGAAATTATATCAGCTGCTGGGATGAGCTTTGAAGCACAGGGCTGCAAAGGGACTAGGACACAGCTCTTAAGGTAGACAATGCACTAACACTTGCAGCTTGAGCAGAGGCAAGCAAAATAACCCGATGCCTCCTGATTGGCCAGTGGCAGCAGCAGTCAATAGCCGAGTGGAGCAAACACATCACCTGAGGAAAATCCCAAATGGCTGCTGTGGCACTTCCGGTTTTCAAACAGACCCTTAGCCCAAATCCAAGATGGCGGTCGCGGCACTTCGGGTTTTCAAAACGAACCCCTTTCTGAGTCTAGACACCCCTGACAGCCACTCTCACCTGTCGCCAGTACCCCATGCCACCTCCAGATGTCCCCCGCCAGAGCGCACAAACCGGTAAGTCCAGACATGGGAGCGTCCCTGCAACCCGGACCGTGACACCTTCTTCTCATGGCTTTGTATCCTCTTGATCTTTACATGAATTTGAATGAGGCCCCTACAGATAGTTTGGTCTCTGATGCTATAAAGGATGATAAACCAAAGATCAGCAAGATGGGTGGGTTGATACACATTACCATGTCCAAGGCCTGTCTTAGCAACTCTGCTGGGGAGAAGAGTGTGGATGGGATGAACACCGAAGGTTTACAGCTCCTATGGAAACATGTGACTACATGGACCAATATCTTTCTATTGGTGTAGACACCCCTAGGATGCACACTTTTCACTAACATTTGCAACATCAGTAGATTTTGTTATCCTGACTCTATCCTAGGGAGTCACAACGCAAGATGTTAAAAAAAAAAACACCAAATAATTATAAAATATCTTCCAATTAGTACAGTAATTACCATGGTAAGCAAAGGATTACCTGTAGCAATAGCAGTCCATGTGAACTTTAGGAAGGGCAGAAGCACAGTGGGCACTGTCTCAGATGGAAAGAAATGTGACTTTAAGGTACAACCTTTATAGAGAACCTATCCTGGGAGCTTTGGAAATAATGAAGAAAAAAATGACTGTGTATAGACAACCTAACAACCTTAAGAATGAATAGCAACGTGCATGAAATCCTGTAGACAATGGAATGTGGCACTGCAATAATATACGGAACTGGTAATGAGCAATATTGAATTCATCATGAAAATAAATTAGAAAACAAGATTATATCACAATTTGATATATAATTAATTAAATGTTATACAGTACATTATATGGGCTGTCTCAGGGCACTTGCAGGCGTGCCTTGGATTGGTACCAATTCAAATTATTTATGGTCAATGTAATAGGCAAATCCGGTGCTGGTGGCTGTCAATCATAAAATATGTGGACAAAACGAAGAACATATTATCCCTTACCACAGTTAAACCTGAGGATGACCTGTAAACACAATTTACTTAATTTAATATTTCTTTAAAAATTTTCCAATAAGAATCTTTTGGCCTAGGGATGCCGTGAAAAAAATTCTGATGCTCTAGGGCGCTGTGATTGAAAAAACGTTTGGGAACAACAGGACTATAGCATTTCTGATTTATTTTTAATAATGGGAATTACATGGAACCTGTAATCAAATACAAAATGTATTTGTTAAGTGTTTTCTTTCACCTTCGATTAACTTTTATAATGTGTTGGCTTGTATATGCCCTCCTGAAATGTTTACCATATACACTTGTTTTATATCTCTACCCCTTGTATTTGCTTTTCAACATTTATTTATATTATAAGGTTGAAATGTTTCGTTTTGTTTTCCTCTCTACTGCAGATAAAAGAGAAAAACATTTTTTTATCACATCCAAAGGAAATGAAAGTAAACAAATCTCCTGATGACATAAAAACATAGCTAAAGGCACAGAACTGTAATGAAAAAGCAATGTGAATGTTCAAACTTGCAAGGATCACGCACAATTGCAATTTTTACAAAATTTAAATACATTAGAAACCTATGTATTTCCTTTTTTAGTACTGTATACTGTATGCTCTATTCTGTTTATGAACTTGGAAATATTTTGCTCTTGCTACAGTATGTTGTCTGAAGACATTTGGAGGGGGGGGGGGGTGATGTTTAATTATTTCCAAAAGCAGACCTGTATTTATTTATTGTACATTTCATGCCTGTTATCACATCACTGATTTTGATTTTTTTTCAATGTATGCATCAATCTAGAGCTGACTTAAATTGAACTTTGATAAGCTATTGCTTTTTCTATGTGTTTCACATTTATATTGCATTTTTATCTCACAGTGTATACTCCGTAGAGCAGTGGCGTGCGTTGAGGTCAGTGTCTGGTGAGGGACTGCAGCCATAATGTCTGTTGAGTCTCGCCGATGACTCCTACCGCCACCGAGCCAATGCCCACTACTGCTGCTGCCCCATTTTGGGAGGGTACTGACTGTGTCTAGGGAGCCAGTGGGCAGGGTGGGGAATGAGTGTCCCTGGGGCCAGGGGGAGGAGGTGGTGGGGTGGGTAGTGTACTGTATGTACCCGCTGGCAAGGGGGTGTACTGTATGTTCAAGAGGCCGGGGGGGGGGGGGGGAGGTAGGGCGGATTATGGGTATGTTCCAGAGGCAGGAGTGTTAGTTTGGATGGGTACTGTACTGTGAGACATGGAGCAGAGGCTCCATACACTCCGCCACTGCTGGGGGCAGGGTTGGAGGAATAGTGGGAAGCAGGATGGGAGCAGTAGAAGTGCAGAGCAGGGGGTGGGATGGGAGTAGTCATGGTGGAGAGCAGGGAGCAGGCGGCTGAGAGTAGTAGTGGTGGAGAGCAGGGGGCAGGCTGGGATTAGTAGTAGTGAGGAACAGTGGTGGGGGGCAGGATGGAAGTAGTAGTGTACACATTACAGCTTCTATTCTCCACTCCCCTCTTCTAAACACTCATGAGATTTATACTTTCCTCTCTGCAAGTACTTTGACAACCGCAATTGGCCACCAGTACAAACACTCGCAAACATCCACCAATATATATCTCACTCTTCTGCTTTTATTAGCTGGGGACATATCACCAAATCCAGGCCCCAACCACCTTTCCCTCTCACACTCTGCTATCTCAAAACAACATAGAAATCCATCTAACCTCATAAATATCACGTGTCTCCCATCCCCCTCCAAATCACTAAAATGCGCCTTATTGAATGCACGCTCTGTTTGTAACAAATTAACATCCATCCATGACCTCTTCATATCTCACAACTTTAATCTGCTGGCTATAACAGAAACATGGCTCACACAATCAGACACTGCCTCCCCTGCAGCACTGTCACATGGTGGTTTCCACTTCTCACACACATCTAGGCCTAATAATAGTAAAGGTGGTGGGGTCGGAATCTTACTGTCACAGTTTTTCACATACACTGTTCTACCTCAGGTTCCATCACTCGAATTCACCTCATTTGAAGTTCACTCTATCAGGATTTTCACCCCCTTCTCTCTGCGTGTTGCAGCTATCTATCGCCCTCCTGGGCAACCTAAACAACAATTTCTAGAAGATTTCTCTGCCTGGCTCCCACACTTCTTATCCTCTGACATCTCCACCATCATTATGGGCGATTTCAATATAGCTCTTGACAGTCCACAATCTGTTCATGCATCCAAACTCCTCTCTCTAACCTCCTCTCTTGGCCTAACCCAATGGTCCAACTCCTCTACTCACCATGAGGGCCACTGCCTTGATCTTGTGTTCACCAGGCTCTGCTCAGTTTCTGAATTCACTAACATTCCTTTCCCTCTCTCTGATCACAACCTGATCACCTTCACAATCTCTTCTATTACTTTAAATTCTAGGACACTAAAACCAAGCAAGCCTCCTCTAACCCGCAGAAATACTAACAATATACATTTTCAACAACTTTCCACTTCTCTGCAACAACTGCTCTCACCAATCTCTACATTTACTACACCTGACACTGCTGTATCACACCTGCACCAGACCCTAGAGAGTGCCCTTGATGAAGTGGCTCCAGCTACCCATCACACTCCACGTAGGCTTAGATGCCAACCATGGCATTCTAAATCAACAAGACACCTACAAAAACTGTCACGTAAAGTAGAACGTCAGTGGCGTAAATCTCAGAATCCAAGTGACTTTCTCACATATAAGACTACCTACCACTCCTATCGTCAGGCCCTGGACACTGCCAAACAAACATATTTCCAATCTCTCATCTCTTATCATGCCAACAACCCCAAGCAACTTTTTAATACATTTAAATCACTTCTTTACCCTCCCTCACCTCCCCCACTAGCTACTATCTGTGCACAAGAACTTGCTTCCTACTTCAAGGATAAGATTGATAAAATCCGAGATGAAATGGTATGCTCTAACTCAGCCAGTGACCTGCTCAATTCCCTACCTGAACCCTCTGGCACTTTCTCTTCATTTGATCCCACAAGTGAAGATGAAGTATCAACACTCTTTTCATCTTCCTACTCCACTACCTCTCCTCTTGATCCTATACCCTCACAGGTCAGTAAAACTTTGTCTCCTGTGCTTATCCCAACCTTAACTAAAATCTGTAATCTCTCTCTCTCTCTACTGGTATCTTTCCCTCTCTGTTTAAACATGCAGTCATTACTCCCATTCTAAAAAAACACAACTCTGACCCAAACACACTCTCTAACTACCGTCCCATTTCCCAGCTACCCAGTCCCTCCAAGCTACTTGAGAGGCTTGCCTACACTCGCCTTACACACTTTCTTAACTCGCACAACTTATTGGATCCACTTCAGTCAGGCTTTCGTGCCCAACACTCCACAGAGACGGCACTGACCAAAGTAGTGAATGATCTAGTCACTGCTAGATCAAAAGGCCATTACACACTACTTATTCTTCTAGATCTCTCTGCTGCTTTTGACACTGTTGACCACTCTCTTCTCATACAAACACTACAATCCCTAGGTCTTCAGGATACAGTCCTTTCTTGGTTCTCATCCTACCTATCTAATCGCTCTTTCAGTGTTCACTTCTCTGATTCTACCTCCTCTTCTCTACCTCTATCAGTTGGAGTACCGCAAGGCTCAGTCTTAGGTCCTCTGCTTTTCTCAATCTATACCTCCTCTCTTGGTAAACTAATCAGCTCCTTTGGATTTCAGTATCATTTGTATGCTGATGATACTCAAATCTACCTATCCTCCCCAGATTTGTCACCACCAGTATTGGCTCGTGTCACTGGATGCCTGTCTGCCATTTCATCTTGGATGTCATCTCGCCACCTCAAACTCAACATTTCCAAAACCGAATTAATTATTTTCCCACCAGCTAAGAGTAGTTACCAACCTGATATCTCTATAACTGTTGACAATGCAACTATCCACCCCACCCCACAAGCTCGTTGCCTAGGTGTCACCCTTGACTCTGAACTGTCCTTTGTTCCACACATTCAATCTGTCTCTAAATCATGTTACATGCACCTTAAAAACATATCCAAAATACGCCCTTATCTTACACAAGACACTGCAAAAACTCTAATCCATGCACTCATCTCCCGCATTGATTATTCTAATAGTCTCCTTACTGGTCTTCCCAAACATAGGCTATCACCACTTCAATCCATTTTAAATGCAGCTGCGAGGCTAATCTTCCTCGCCAGACGTTCTTCATCTGCTGATCCGCTCTGTCAGTCCCTCCATTGGTTACCGGTATTCTACCGTGTCAAATATAAAATACTTTTACTTACATACAAGGCTATTAACCAAACTGCACCATCATACATCTCCTCACTCATCTCAAAATATCTCCCTACCAGACCTCTCCGCTCTGCACAAGATCTGCGTCTCTCATCCACATGTATTACCTGTTCCCACTCAAAATTACAGGACTTTACCCGGGCTTCACCCACTCTGTGGAATGCACTCCCACGCACAATAAGACTCTCCTCTAGTCTCCAAACCTTTAAACGTTCTCTGAAAACTCATCTCTTCAGACAAGCCTACCAAATTTCAGACCCACACACATAACCTTCACAGATTCCCTATCAAGTTACATCCCCTCTGTACAGTCCACATAAACTCACATTTTGTCTTCCAACATTGCTGGGTGATCATATCATATACAACCCATTAAGAACCTAGCAACCTGGGGAACCATTATGTGACAAGTAGCATCTATCCTTGTGTATCAATGCCTATTTCCCTATAGATTGTAAGCTTGCGAGCAGGGCCTTCCTACCTCTGTCTGTCTGTCTGTCTTTACCCAGTTTTGTTCTATAATTGTTGTTCTAATTGTAAAGCGCAACGGAATATGCTGCGCTATATAAGAAACTGCTAATAAATAAAATAATAAATAAGTGGGAGACAGGTTGGGAGTAAGAGTAGTGCAGAGTAGGAGGGCAGGCAGGGAGTAATAGAAGGGGGGCAGGATGGGAGTAGTGGTGGGAAGAAGTGGGCAGGATGAGAGTGGAAGGGAATCTGTGAGCATAAGTTAGAATAAGCTGAACAAGGATCTCACCTCCTCTTTAGCTCCCGAGTCCCAGCCACCGGTGCTCCCTCCATACTGACAGCAGGCTCACACAGGACGGGCGGACACTCGGACATCTGGAGTGGAAGTGATGGGTCCCTCTTCTCCGGTACCTCACACCTGTCTCTTTCCTGTGTGATCCATGGGAGCTTGGACACAGGGGTGGATGCGGCCTGCAATCAGGTTGGGGGGGGGGGAGTGGCGCCGAACCTCTGCTCCAGCTGTACATGATTGGCTCGTCAATGCTTCCATGTTTGCGTGCTCGCAGTAGAGTCCACCTCATCACTGACTCTGCAGTACAGGCTGCACTGGCTGCAGCCTACAGACATTCTTGAGCACGGCTGGTGCTGTCTGGGTGACAGTCGGTGATGGTCGGCACTGGGATGGGGGAATGGCCTCCGTTGCAGCCCAGCTCTCCCTGCATATGATGCAGCTTTAGAGCCCCTGATTATTGGATGACTTTGTAATCCGGTCTCATAGTAATTCTGGCCCCTATACTTTTAAGCTGGCATTTAGATTTTATAAAAATGTGTCAAGAGCAGTATATACAGTGTAAATATAAACTGATAAGTAGGGGATCTATAATCCAGGATATTGCACTTTTACAGAAAAGTTTTTTTCCTACCATTTATAGTGTCTATACTGTATGTATATGTCTAAATGATATTTAAGCATGTTTATTGTTTATATGTATTTCTGTCTTTTTATATACTGACCGTAGCATTTAACATTGGTAGGATTGAAATAAGGAAGGAGTTGTGACTATGACACGCCAGTGACATATATATAGTATTATAGGCATGACCATGCCTGACTGGTGGGCATTCTCCTCATACAATACAAACACCCATTCTAAACATTTGAGAGGGGTGCCAAAGACCGTAAATGCAGTTGACTTATGGAGCAATACAATCTGAACCTTTTATTTTTTATAATGTATATATATTTTTACTGTGCTGTGTGCATCAGGGATGTCTGGCAGTGCACCGTGTGATGCTTCACTGGAGTTTTCTATACAACATCATTCTAGCACTAGAGCCAAGAAGAGGTGCTCAGGAAAGTGTCCCAGACTGCTCTACCACATCATCAACTACAGAGAAACAGCTGTGAATGCTGTACAAATGAGGTTTCTCTGATGTGGGTATAGTAATAAAATTACACAGCAGTCACTAGTAGAGATGAGCGGATTCGGTTCCTCGGAATCCGAACCCGCCCGAACTTCAGCTTTTTTTACACGGATCCGAGCGACTCGGATCTTCCCGCCTTGCTCGGTTAACCCGAGCGCGCCCGAACGTCATCATGACGCTGTCGGATTCTCGCGAGGCTCGGATTCTATCGCGAGACTCGGATTCTATATAAGGAGCCGCGCGTCGCCGCCATTTTACACGTGCATTGAGATTGATAGTGAGAGGACGTGGCTGGCGTCCTCTCCGTTTAGAGAAGAAATAGATAGGAGAGTGAGAGTGAGACAGTGACACTTCATTTACTGGAGCTTAGGAGGAGTACTCAGACAGAGAGTGCAGAATTTTGCTGATAGTATTAGTTAGTTATACTAGTGACAGAGTGAGACAGTGACACTTCATTTACTGGAGCTTAGGAGGAGTACTCAGACAGAGAGTGCAGAATTTTGCTGATAGTATTAGTTAGTTATACTAGTGACTGACCAGTGACCACCAGTGCAGTTTTATATTATTTAATATAATCCGTTCTCTGCCTGAAAAAACGATACACAGTGACTCAGTCACATACCATATCTGTGCTCAGCCCAGTGTGCTGCTGCATCATCTATGTATAATATCTGACTGTGCTCACACAGCTTAATTGTGGGGGAGACTGGGGAGCAGTTAGGTTATAGCAGGAGCCAGGAGTACATATTAAAATTAAACAGTGCACACTTTTTTTCTGCAGGAGTGCCACTGCCAGTGTGACTGACCAGTGACCTGACCACCAGTATATAGTATACTATATTGTATTGTGAATGTCTGCCTGTAAAAGTTAAACACACGTCGTGTGACTTGTGTGGTGTTTTTTTATTCTATAAAATAAAAAACTCATTCTGCTGACAGACAGTGTCCAGTAGAGATGAGCGGGTTCGGTTTCTCTGAATCCGAACCCGCCAGAACTTCATGTTTTTTTTCACGGGTCCGAGCGACTTGGATCTTCCCGCCTTGCTCGGTTAACCCGAGCGCGCCCGAACGTCATCATGACGCTGTCGGATTCTCGCGAGGCTCGGATTCTATCGCGAGACTTGGATTCTATATAAGGAGCCGCGCGTCGCCGCCATTTTACACGTGCATTGAGATTGATAGTGAGAGGACGTGGCTGGCGTCCTCTCCGTTTAGACACTTGATTTACTAATTTTGGGGAGCATTAGGAGTACTCAGTAGTGTACAGTGCAGAGTTTTGCTGATAGTGACCAGTGACCACCACTTTTATTTATAATCCGTTCTCTGCCTGAAAAAAGCGATACACAGCACACAGTGACTCAGTCACATACCATATCTGTGTGCACTGCTCAGGCTCAGGCCAGTGTGCTGCATCATCTATTATCTATATATAATATTATATATCTGTCTGACTGCTCAGCTCACACAGCTTATAATTGTGGGGGAGACTGGGGAGCACTACTGCAGTGCCAGTTATAGGTTATAGCAGGAGCCAGGAGTACATAATATATTATATAGTGAGTGACCACCAGACACACAGTGCAGTTTATTTAATATATCCGTTCTCTGCCTGAAAAAAGCGATACACACAGTGACTCAGTCAGTCACATACCATATCTGTGTGCACTGCTCAGGCTCAGGCCAGTGTGCTGCATCATCTATATATATTATATATCTGTCTGACTGCTCAGCTCACACAGCTTATAATTGTGGGGGAGACTGGGGAGCACTACTGCAGTGCCAGTTATAGGTTATAGCAGGAGCCAGGAGTACATAATATTATATTAAAATTAAACAGTGCACACTTTTGCTGCAGGAGTGCCACTGCCAGTGTGACTAGTGACCAGTGACCTGACCACCAGTATATAATATTAGTAGTATACTATCTCTTTATCAACCAGTCTATATATTAGCAGCAGACACAGTACAGTGCGGTAGTTCACGGCTGTGGCTACCTCTGTGTCGGCACTCGGCAGCCCGTCCATAATTGTATATACCACCTAACCGTGGTTTTTTTTTCTTTCTTTATACATACTAGTTACGAGTATACTATCTCTTTATCAACCAGTCTATATATTAGCAGCAGACACAGTACAGTGCGGTAGTTCACGGCTGTGGCTACCTCTGTGTCAGCACTCGGCAGCCCGTCCATAATTGTATATACCACCTAACCGTGGTTTTTTTTTCTTTCTTTATACATACATACTAGTTACGAGTATACTATCTCTTTATCAACCAGTCTATATATTAGCAGCAGACACAGTACAGTGCGGTAGTTCACAGCTGTGGCTACCTCTGTGTCGGCACTCGGCAGCCCGTCCATAATTGTATATACCACCTAACCGTGGTTTTTTTTTCTCTCTTTATACATACATACTAGTTACGAGTATACTATCTCTTTATCAACCAGTCTATATATTAGCAGCAGACACAGTACAGTGCGGTAGTTCACGGCTGTGGCTACCTCTGTGTCGGCACTCGGCAGCCCGTCCATAATTGTATATACCACCTAACCGTGGTTTTTTTTTCTTTCTTTATACATACATACATACTAGTTACGAGTATACTATCTCTTTATCAACCAGTCTATATATTAGCAGCAGACACAGTACAGTGCGGTAGTTCACGGCTGTGGCTACCTCTGTGTCGGCACTCGGCAGCCCGTCCATAATTGTATATACCACCTAACCGTGGTTTTTTTTTCTTTCTTTATACATTCATACTAGTTACGAGTATACTATCTCTTTATCAACCAGTCTATATATTAGCAGCAGACACAGTACAGTGCGGTAGTTCACGGCTGTGGCTACCTCTGTGTCGGCACTCGGCAGCCCGTCCATAATTGTATATACCACCTAACCGTGGTTTTTTTTTCTTTCTTTATACATACATACTAGTTACGAGTATACTATCTCTTTATCAACCAGTCTATATATTAGCAGCAGACACAGTACAGTGCGGTAGTTCACGGCTGTGGCTACCTCTGTGTCGGCACTCGGCAGCCCGTCCATAATTGTATATACCACCTAACCGTGGTTTTTTTTTCTTTCTTTATACATACATACTAGTTACGAGTATACTATCTCTTTATCAACCAGTCTATATATTAGCAGCAGACACAGTACAGTGCGGTAGTTCACGGCTGTGGCTACCTCTGTGTCGGCACTCGGCAGCCCGTCCATAATTGTATATATCACCTAACCGTGGTTTTTTTTTCTTTCTTTATACATACATACTAGTTACGAGTATACTATCTCTTTATCAACCAGTCTATATATTAGCAGCAGACACAGTACAGTGCGGTAGTTCACGGCTGTGGCTACCTCTGTGTCGGCACTCGGCAGCCCGTCCATAATTGTATATACCACCTAACCGTGGTTTTTTTTTCTTTCTTTATACATACATACTAGTTACGAGTATACTATCTCTTTATCAACCAGTCTATATATTAGCAGCAGACACAGTACAGTGCGGTAGTTCACGGCTGTGGCTACCTCTGTGTCGGCACTCGGCAGCCCGTCCATAATTGTATACTAGTATCCAATCCATCCATCTCCATTGTTTACCTGAGGTGCCTTTTAGTTGTGCCTATTAAAATATGGAGAACAAAAATGTTGAGGTTCCAAAATTAGGGAAAGATCAAGATCCAGATCCACTTCCACCTCGTGCTGAAGCTGCTGCCACTAGTCATGGCCGAGACGATGAAATGCCAGCAACGTCGTCTGCCAAGGCCGATGCCCAATGGCATAGTACAGAGCATGTCAAAACCAAAACACCAAATATCAGTAAAAAAAGGACTCCAAAACCTAAAATAAAATTGTCGGAGGAGAAGCGTAAACTTGCCAATATGCCATTTACCACACGGAGTGGCAAGGAACGGCTGAGGCCCTGGCCTATGTTCATGGCTAGTGGTTCAGCTTCACATGAGGATGGAAGCACTCAGCCTCTCGCTAGAAAACTGAAAAGACTCAAGCTGGCAAAAGCACCGCAAAGAACTGTGCGTTCTTTGAAATCCCAAATCCACAAGGAGAGTCCAATTGTGTCGGTTGCGATGCCTGACCTTCCCAACACTGGACGTGAAGAGCATGCGCCTTCCACCATTTGCACGCCCCCTGCAAGTGCTGGAAGGAGCACCCGCAGTCCAGTTCCTGATAGTCAGATTGAAGATGTCAGTGTTGAAGTACACCAGGATGAGGAGGATATGGGTGTTGCTGGCGCTGGGGAGGAAATTGACCAGGAGGATTCTGATGGTGAGGTGGTTTGTTTAAGTCAGGCACCCGGGGAGACACCTGTTGTCCGTGGGAGGAATATGGCCGTTGACATGCCAGGTGAAAATACCAAAAAAATCAGCTCTTCGGTGTGGAGGTATTTCACCAGAAATGCGGACAACATTTGTCAAGCCGTGTGTTCCCTTTGTCAAGCTGTAATAAGTAGGGGTAAGGACGTTAACCACCTCGGAACATCCTCCCTTATACGTCACCTGCAGCGCATTCATAATAAGTCAGTGACAAGTTCAAAAACTTTGGGTGACAGCGGAAGCAGTCCACTGACCAGTAAATCCCTTCCTCTTGTAACCAAGCTCACGCAAACCACCCCACCAACTCCCTCAGTGTCAATTTCCTCCTTCCCCAGGAATGCCAATAGTCCTGCAGGCCATGTCACTGGCAAGTCTGACGAGTCCTCTCCTGCCTGGGATTCCTCCGATGCATCCTTGCGTGTAACGCCTACTGCTGCTGGCGCTGCTGTTGTTGCCGCTGGGAGTCGATGGTCATCCCAGAGGGGAAGTCGTAAGCCCACTTGTACTACTTCCAGTAAGCAATTGACTGTTCAACAGTCCTTTGCGAGGAAGATGAAATATCACAGCAGTCATCCTACTGCAAAGCGGATAACTGAGTCCTTTACAACTATGTTGGTGTTAGACGTGCGTCCGGTATCCGCCGTTAGTTCACAGGGAACTAGACAATTTATTGAGGCAGTGTGCCCCCGTTACCAAATACCATCTAGGTTCCACTTCTCTAGGCAGGCGATACCGAGAATGTACACGGACGTCAGAAAAAGACTCACCAGTCTCCTAAAAAATGCAGTTGTACCCAATGTCCACTTAACCACGGACATGTGGACAAGTGGAGCAGGGCAGGGTCAGGACTATATGACTGTGACAGCCCACTGGGTAGATGTATGGACTCCCGCCGCAAGAACAGCAGCGGCGGCACCAGTAGCAGCATCTCGCAAACGCCAACTCTTTCCTAGGCAGGCTACGCTTTGTATCACCGCTTTCCAGAATACGCACACAGCTGAAAACCTCTTACGGCAACTGAGGAAGATCATCGCGGAATGGCTTACCCCAATTGGACTCTCCTGTGGATTTGTGGCATCGGACAACGCCAGCAATATTGTGTGTGCATTAAATATGGGCAAATTCCAGCACGTCCCATGTTTTGCACATACCTTGAATTTGGTGGTGCAGAATTTTTTAAAAAACGACAGGGGCGTGCAAGAGATGCTGTCGGTGGCCAGAAAAATTGCGGGACACTTTCGGCGTACAGGCACCACGTACAGAAGACTGGAGCACCACCAAAAACTACTGAACCTGCCCTGCCATCATCTGAAGCAAGAAGTGGTAACGAGGTGGAATTCAACCCTCTATATGCTTCAGAGGTTGGAGGAGCAGCAAAAGGCCATTCAAGCCTATACAATTGAGCACGATATAGGAGATGGAATGCACCTGTCTCAAGTGCAGTGGAGAATGATTTCAACGTTGTGCAAGGTTCTGATGCCCTTTGAACTTGCCACACGTGAAGTCAGTTCAGACACTGCCAGCCTGAGTCAGGTCATTCCCCTCATCAGGCTTTTGCAGAAGAAGCTGGAGGCAATGAAGAAGGAGCTAAAAGGGAGCGATTCCGCTAGGCATGTGGGACTTGTGGATGCAGCCCTTAATTCGCTTAACAAGGATTCACGGGTGGTCAATCTGTTGAAATCAGAGCACTACATTTTGGCCACCGTGCTCGATCCTAGATTTAAAGCCTACCTTGGATCTCTCTTTCCGGCAGACACAGGTCTGCTGGGGTTGAAAGACCTGCTGGTGACAAAATTGTCAAGTCAAGCGGAACGCGACCTGTCAACATCTCCTCCTTCACATTCTCCCGCAACTGGGGGTGCGAGGAAAAGGCTCAGAATTCCGAGCCCACCCGCTGGCGGTGATGCAGGGCAGTCTGGAGCGACTGCTGATGCTGACATCTGGTCCGGACTGAAGGACCAGACAACGATTACGGACATGTCGTCTACTGTCACTGCATATGATTCTCTCAACATTGATAGAATGGTGGAGGATTATATGAGTGACCGCATCCAAGTAGGCACGTCACACAGTCCGTACTTATACTGGCAGGAAAAAGAGGCAATTTGGAGGCCCTTGCACAAACTGGCTTTATTCTACCTAAGTTGCCCTCCCACAAGTGTGTACTCCGAAAGAGTGTTTAGTGCCGCCGCTCACCTTGTCAGCAATCGGCGTATGAGGTTACATCCAGAAAATGTGGAGAAGATGATGTTCATTAAAATGAATTATAATCAATTCCTCCGCGGAGACATTGACCAGCAGCAATTGCCTCCACAAAGTACACAGGGAGCTGAGATGGTGGATTCCAGTGGGGACGAATTGATAATCTGTGAGGAGGGGGATGTACACGGTGATATATCGGAGGGTGAAGATGAGGTGGACATCTTGCCTCTGTAGAGCCAGTTTGTGCAAGGAGAGATTAATTGCTTCTTTTTTGGGGGGGGTCCAAACCAACCCGTCATATCAGTCACAGTCGTGTGGCAGACCCTGTCACTGAAATGATGGGTTGGTTAAAGTGTGCATGTCCTGTTTTGTTTATACAACATAAGGGTGGGTGGGAGGGCCCAAGGACAATTCCATCTTGCACCTCTTTTTTCTTTTCTTTTTCTTTGCATCATGTGCTGATTGGGGAGGGTTTTTTTGGAAGGGACATCCTGCGTGACACTGCAGTGCCACTCCTAGATGGGCCCGGTGTTTGTGTCGGCCACTAGGGTCGCTAATCTTACTCACACAGTCAGCTACCTCATTGCGCCTCTTTTTTTCTTTGCGTCATGTGCTGTTTGGGGAGGGTTTTTTGGAAGGGACATCCTGCGTGACACTGCAGTGCCACTCCTAGATGGGCCCGGTGTTTGTGTCGGCCACTAGGGTCGCTAATCTTACTCACACAGCTACCTCATTGCGCCTCTTTTTTTCTTTGCGTCATGTGCTGTTTGGGGAGGGTTTTTTGGAAGGGACATCCTGCGTGACACTGCAGTGCCACTCCTAGATGGGCCCGGTGTTTGTGTCGGCCACTAGGGTCGCTAATCTTACTCACACAGCTACCTCATTGCGCCTCTTTTTTTCTTTGCGTCATGTGCTGTTTGGGGAGGGTTTTTTGGAAGGGCCATCCTGCGTGACACTGCAGTGCCACTCCTAGATGGGCCCGGTGTTTGTGTCGGCCACTAGGGTCGCTAATCTTACTCACACAGCTACCTCATTGCGCCTCTTTTTTTCTTTGCGTCATGTGCTGTTTGGGGAGGGTTTTTTGGAAGGGCCATCCTGCGTGACACTGCAGTGCCACTCCTAGATGGGCCCGGTGTTTGTGTCGGCCACTAGGGTCGCTAATCTTACTCACACAGCTACCTCATTGCGCCTCTTTTTTTCTTTGCGTCATGTGCTGTTTGGGGAGGGTTTTTTGGAAGGGACATCCTGCGTGACACTGCAGTGCCACTCCTAGATGGGCCCGGTGTTTGTGTCGGCCACTAGGGTCGCTTATCTTACTCACACAGCGACCTCGGTGCAAATTTTAGGACTAAAAATAATATTGTGAGGTGTGAGGTATTCAGAATAGACTGAAAATGAGTGTAAATTATGGTTTTTGAGGTTAATAATACTTTGGGATCAAAATGACCCCCAAATTCTATGATTTAAGCTGTTTTTTAGTGTTTTTTGAAAAAAACACCCGAATCCAAAACACACCCGAATCCGACAAAAAAAATTCGGTGAGGTTTTGCCAAAACGCGTTCGAACCCAAAACACGGCCGCGGAACCGAACCCAAAACCAAAACACAAAACCCGAAAAATTTCAGGCGCTCATCTCTAGTGTCCAGCAGGTCCGTCATTATATAATATATACCTGTCCGGCTGCAGTAGTGATATATATATATTTTTTATATCATTATTTATCATCCAGTCGCAGCAGACACAGTACGGTAGTTCACGGCTGTAGCTACCTCTGTGTCGGCACTCGGCAGTCCATCCATAATTGTATACCACCTACCCGTGGTTTTTTTTTTCTTTCTTCTTTATACATACTACATCTCATTATCATCCAGTCTATATTAGCAGCAGACACAGTACAGTACGGTAGTCCACGGCTGTAGCTACCTCTGTGTCGGCACTCGGCAGTCCGTCCATAATTGTATACCACCTACCCGTGGTTTTTTTTTTCTTTCTTCTTTATGCATACTACATCTCATTATCAACCAGTCTATATTAGCAGCAGACACAGTATGGTAGTCCACGGCTGTAGCTACCTCTGTGTCGGCACTCGGCAGTCCGTCCATAATTGTATACCACCTACCCGTGGTTTTTTTTTCTTTCTTCTTTATACATACTACATCTCATTATCAACCAGTCTATATTAGCAGCAGACACAGTACGGTAGTCCACGGCTGTAGCTACCTCTGTGTCGGCACTCGGCAGTCCGTCCATAATTGTATACCACCTACCCGTGGTTTTTTTTCTTTCTTCTTTATACATACTACATCTCATTATCATCCAGTCTATATTAGCAGCAGACACAGTACAGTACGGTAGTCCACGGCTGTAGCTACCTCTGTGTCGGCACTCGGCAGTCCATCCATAATTGTATACCACCTACCCGTGGTTTTTTTTTCTTTCTTCTTTATACATACTACATCTCATTATCATCCAGTCTATATTAGCAGCAGACACAGTACAGTACGGTAGTCCACGGCTGTAGCTACCTCTGTGTCGGCACTCGGCAGTCCGTCCATAATTGTATACCACCTACCCGTGGTTTTTTTTTCTTTCTTCTTTATACATACTACATCTCATTATCATCCAGTCTATATTAGCAGCAGACACAGTACAGTACGGTAGTCCACGGCTGTAGCTACCTCTGTGTCGGCACTCGGCAGTCCATCCATAATTGTATACCACCTACCCGTGGTTTTTTTTTCTTTCTTCTTTATACATACTACATCTCATTATCATCCAGTCTATATTAGCAGCAGACACAGTACAGTACGGTAGTCCACGGCTGTAGCTACCTCTGTGTCGGCACTCGGCAGTCCGTCCATAATTGTATACCACCTACCCATGGTTTTTTTTTTCTTTCTTCTTTATACATACTACATCTCATTATCAACCAGTCTATATTAGCAGCAGACACAGTACGGTAGTCCACGGCTGTAGCTACCTCTGTGTCGGCACTCGGCAGTCCATCCATAATTGTATACCACCTACCCGTGGTTTTTTTTTCTTTCTTCTTTATACATACATACTACATCTCATTATCATCCAGTCTATATTAGCAGCAGACACAGTACAGTACAATAGTCCACGGCTGTAGCTACCTCTGTGTCGGCACTCGGCAGTCCATCCATAATTGTATACTAGTATCCATCCATCTCCATTGTTTACCTGAGGTGCCTTTTAGTTGTGCCTATTAAAATATGGAGAACAAAAATGTTGAGGTTCCAAAATTAGGGAAAGATCAAGATCCACTTCCACCTCGTGCTGAAGCTGCTGCCACTAGTCATGGCCGAGACGATGAAATGCCAGCAACGTCGTCTGCCAAGGCCGATGCCCAATGTCATAGTACAGAGCATGTCAAATCCAAAACACCAAATATCAGTAAAAAAGGACTCCAAAACCTAAAATAAAATTGTCGGAGGAGAAGCGTAAACTTGCCAATATGCCATTTACCACATGGAGTGGCAAGGAACGGCTGAGGCCCTGGCCTATGTTCATGGCTAGTGGTTCAGCTTCACATGAGGATGGAAGCACTCAGCCTCTCGCTAGAAAACTGAAAAGACTCAAGCTGGCAAAAGCACCGCAAAGAACTGTGCGTTCTTTGAAATCCCAAATCCACAAGGAGAGTCCAATTGTGTCGGTTGCGATGCCTGACCTTCCCAACACTGGACGTGAAGAGCATGCGCCTTCCACCATTTGCACGCCCCCTGCAAGTGCTGGAAGGAGCACCCGCAGTCCAGTTCCTGATAGTCAGATTGAAGATGTCAGTGTTGAAGTACACCAGGATGAGGAGGATATGGGTGTTGCTGGCGCTGGGGAGGAAATTGACCAGGAGGATTCTGATGGTGAGGTGGTTTGTTTAAGTCAGGCACCCGGGGAGACACCTGTTGTCCGTGGGAGGAATATGGCCGTTGACATGCCTGGTGAAAATACCAAAAAAATCAGCTCTTCGGTGTGGAAGTATTTCACCAGAAATGCGGACAACATTTGTCAAGCCGTGTGTTCCCTTTGTCAAGCTGTAATAAGTAGGGGTAAGGACGTTAACCACCTCGGAACATCCTCCCTTATACGTCACCTGCAGCGCATTCATAATAAGTCAGTGACAAGTTCAAAAACTTTGGGCGACAGCGGAAGCAGTCCACTGACCAGTAAATCCCTTCCTCTTGTAACCAAGCTCACGCAAACCACCCCACCAACTCCCTCAGTGTCAATTTCCTCCTTCCCCAGGAATGCCAATAGTCCTGCAGGCCATGTCACTGGCAATTCTGACGAGTCCTCTCCTGCCTGGGATTCCTCCGATGCATCCTTGCGTGTAACGCCTACTGCTGCTGGCGCTGCTGTTGTTGCTGCTGGGAGTCGATGGTCATCCCAGAGGGGAAGTCGTAAGCCCACTTGTACTACTTCCAGTAAGCAATTGACTGTCCAACAGTCCTTTGCGAGGAAGATGAAATATCACAGCAGTCATCCTGCTGCAAAGCGGATAACTGAGGCCTTGACAACTATGTTGGTGTTAGACGTGCGTCCGGTATCCGCCGTTAGTTCACAGGGAACTAGACAATTTATTGAGGCAGTGTGCCCCCGTTACCAAATACCATCTAGGTTCCACTTCTGTAGGCAGGCTATACCGAGAATGTACACGGACGTCAGAAAAAGACTCACCAGTGTCCTAAAAAATGCAGTTGTACCCAATGTCCACTTAACCACGGACATGTGGACAAGTGGAGCAGGGCAGGGTAAGGACTATATGACTGTGACAGCCCACTGGGTAGATGTATGGACTCCCGCCGCAAGAACAGCAGCGGCGGCACCAGTAGCAGCATCTCGCAAACGCCAACTCTTTCCTAGGCAGGCTACGCTTTGTATCACCGCTTTCCAGAATACGCACACAGCTAAAAACCTCTTACGGCAACTGAGGAAGATCATCGCAGAATGGCTTACCCCAATTGGACTCTCCTGTGGATTTGTGGCATCGGACAACGCCAGCAATATTGTGTGTGCATTAAATCTGGGCAAATTCCAGCACGTCCCATGTTTTGCACATACCTTGAATTTGGTGGAGCAGAATTTTTTAAAAAACGACAGGGGCGTGCAAGAGATGCTGTCGGTGGCCAGAAGAATTGCGGGACACTTTCGGCGTACAGGCACCACGTACAGAAGACTGGAGCACCACCAAAAACTACTGAACCTGCCCTGCCATCATCTGAAGCAAGAAGTGGTAACGAGGTGGAATTCAACCCTCTATATGCTTCAGAGGTTGGAGGAGCAGCAAAAGGCCATTCAAGCCTATACAATTGAGCACGATATAGGAGGTGGAATGCACCTGTCTCAAGTGCAGTGGAGAATGATTTCAACGTTGTGCAAGGTTCTGATGCCCTTTGAACTTGCCACACGTGAAGTCAGTTCAGACACTGCCAGCCTGAGTCAGGTCATTCCCCTCATCAGGCTTTTGCAGAAGAAGCTGTAGACATTGAAGGAGGAGCTAACACGGAGCGATTCCGCTAGGCATGTGGGACTTGTGGATGGAGCCCTTAATTCGCTTAACAAGGATTCACGGGTGGTCAATCTGTTGAAATCAGAGCACTACATTTTGGCCACCGTGCTCGATCCTAGATTTAAAACCTACCTTGGATCTCTCTTTCCGGCAGACACAAGTCTGCTGGGGTTGAAAGACCTGCTGGTGAGAAAATTGTCAAGTCAAGCGGAACGCGACCTGTCAACATCTCCTCCTTCACATTCTCCCGCAACTGGGGGTGCGAGGAAAAGGCTCAGAATTCCGAGCCCACCCGCTGGCGGTAATGCAGGGCAGTCTGGAGCGACTGCTGATGCTGACATCTGGTCCGGACTGAAGGACCTGACAACGATTACGGACATGTCGTCTACTGTCACTGCATATGATTCTCTCAATATTGAAAGAATGGTGGAGGATTATATGAGTGACCGCATCCAAGTAGGCACGTCACACAGTCCGTACTTATACTGGCAGGAAAAAGAGGCAATTTGGAGGCCCTTGCACAAACTGGCTTTATTCTACCTAAGTTGCCCTCCCACAAGTGTGTACTCCGAAAGAGTGTTTAGTGCCGCCGCTCACCTTGTCAGCAATCGGCGTACGAGGTTACATCCAGAAAATGTGGAGAAGATGATGTTCATTAAAATGAATTATAATCAATTCCTCCGCGGAGACATTGACCAGCAGCAATTGCCTCCACAAAGTACACAGGGAGCTGAGATGGTGGATTCCAGTGGGGACGAATTGATAATCTGTGAGGAGGGGGATGTACACGGTGATATATCGGAGGATGATGATGAGGTGGACATCTTGCCTCTGTAGAGCCAGTTTGTGCAAGGAGAGATTAATTGCTTCTTTTTTGGGGGGGGTCCAAACCAACCCGTCATATCAGTCACAGTCGTGTGGCAGACCCTGTCACTGAAATGATGGGTTGGTTAAAGTGTGCATGTCCTGTTTATACAACATAAGGGTGGGTGGGAGGGCCCAAGGACAATTCCATCTTGCACCTCTTTTTTCTTTTATTTTTCTTTGCGTCATGTGCTGTTTGGGGAGGGTTTTTTGGAAGGGCCATCCTGCGTGACACTGCAGTGCCACTCCTAGATGGGCCCGGTGTTTGTGTCGGCCACTAGGGTCGCTTATCTTACTCACACAGTCAGCTACCTCATTGCGCCTCTTTTTTTCTTTGCGTCATGTGCTGTTTGGGGAGGGTTTTTTGGAAGGGACATCCTGCGTGACACTGCAGTGCCACTCCTAGATGGGCCCGGTGTTTGTGTCGGCCACTAGGGTCGCTTATCTTACTCACACAGTCAGCTACCTCATTGCGCCTCTTTTTTTCTTTGCGTCATGTGCTGTTTGGGGAGGGTTTTTTGGAAGGGCCATCCTGCGTGACACTGCAGTGCCACTCCTAGATGGGCCCGGTGTTTGTGTCGGCCACTAGGGTCGCTTATCTTACTCACACAGTCAGCTACCTCATTGCGCCTCTTTTTTTCTTTGCGTCATGTGCTGTTTGGGGAGGTTTTTTTGGAAGGGACATCCTGCGTGACACTGCAGTGCCACTCCTAGATGGGCCCGGTGTTTGTGTCGGCCACTAGGGTCGCTTATCTTACTCACACAGTCAGCTACCTCATTGCGCCTCTTTTTTTCTTTGCGTCATGTGCTGTTTGGGGAGGGTTTTTTGGAAGGGCCATCCTGCGTGACACTGCAGTGCCACTCCTAGATGGGCCCGGTGTTTGTGTCGGCCACTAGGGTCGCTTATCTTACTCACACAGTCAGCTACCTCATTGCGCCTCTTTTTTTCTTTGCGTCATGTGCTGTTTGGGGAGGGTTTTTTGGAAGGGACATCCTGCGTGACACTGCAGTGCCACTCCTAGATGGGCCCGGTGTTTGTGTCGGCCACTAGGGTCGCTTATCTTACTCACACAGCGACCTCGGTGCAAATTTTAGGACTAAAAATAATATTGTGAGGTGTGAGGTATTCAGAATAGACTGAAAATGAGTGTAAATTATGGTTTTTGAGGTTAATAATACTTTGGGATCAAAATGACCCCCAAATTATATGATTTAAGCTGTTTTTTAGGGTTTTTTGAAAAAAACACCCGAATCCAAAACACACCTGAATCCGACAAAAAAAATTCGGTGAGGTTTTGCCAAAACGCGGTCGAACCCAAAACACGGCCGCGGAACCGAACCCAAAACCAAAACACAAAACCCGAAAAATTTCCGGCGCTCATCTCTAGTCACTAGACAACTCAGGGGACCCGATGCAGGCAGAGTGACTGGTACGCCAGTTAGCTTGTGTGAAGTGCCCAGGTGAATGGAAACACACATATGCTCCTATGCAGATTTGTTTGATTCTGGTGATAACGCCAGTCGGCTCATGGAGAGATAGGATGGGGGGGGGGGGGGGGGGGGGGGATGTGTCTCACTGCACTGCATCTCAGATGGGTTGGCACAGTGCTGTCTGCACTCAGATGAGAAGAAAGAATCTGAAATATCTTATGGGTCAGTGCAGTGCATTATTTTTGGTGTGCTGGCAGAGTGTAGGAGGCAGTGTGTAGAGTGTGCTGGCAGAGTGTAGGAGGCAATGTGTAGAGTGTGCTGGCAGAGTGTAGGAGGCAATGTGTAGAGTGTGCTGGCAGAGTGTAGGAGGCAATGTGTAGAGTGTGCTGGCAGAGTGTAGGAGGCAATGTGTAGAGAGTGCTGGCAGAGTGTAGGAGGCAATGTGTAGAGAGTGCTGGCAGAGTGTAGGAGGCAATGTGTAGAGTGTGCTGGCAGAGTGTAGGAGGCAATGTGTAGAGTGTGCGGGCAGAGTGTAGGAGGCAATGTGTAGAGTGTGCTGGCAGAGTGTAGGAGGCAATGTGTAGAGAGTGCTGGCAGAGTGTAGGAGGCAATGTGTGGAGTGTGCTGGCAGAGTGTAGGAGGCAATGTGTAGAGTGTGCTGACAGAGTGTAGGAGGCAATAAACTGTGAACATTAACTGAAGACAACTCTGAGTGCCCACTCATATCTGGGGAGATTCCTATATACAAGGTTACCTGTAAATTTATTACAATGAGCAGAACGTAAGTGATGTGTGTAGATCAGTGAACCTGAAAACAAAATTCTAGTGGCTATTAAAAATACGGCTTTCACATTGTAAAAGTATACATAACATGTGCTGCACCATTTTTATACCTTAAGTCTATTCATAAATTGTTTTCAATGTGTCGTTATTGCTTGTAGTTTTCTTTGCACGAACACAGGGGGTAATTCCAAGTTGATCGCAGCAGGAATTCTGTTAGCAATTGGGCAAAACCATGGGGGTCATTCCGAGTTGTTCGCTCGTTATTTTTTTGTCGCAACGGAGCGATTAGTCGCTAATGCGCATGCGCAATGTCCGCAGTGCGACTGCGCCAAGTAAATTTGCTATGCAGTTAGGTATTTTACTCACGGCATTACGAGGTTTTTTCTTCGTTCTGGTGATCGTAATGTGATTGACAGGAAGTGGGTGTTTCTGGGCGGAAACAGGCCGTTTTCTGGGTGTGTGCGAAAAAACGCTACCGTTTCTGGGAAAAACGCGGGAGTGTCTGGAGAAACGGAGGAGTGTCTGGCCGAACGCTGGGTGTGTTTGTGACGTCAAACCAGGAACGAAACTGACTGAACTGATCGCAGATGCCGAGTAAGTGTGGAGCTACTCAGAAACTGCTAAGAAGTGTCTATTCGCAATTTTGCTAATCTTTCGTTCGCAATTTTGATAAGCTAAGATTCACTCCCAGTAGGCAGCGGCTTAGCGTGTGCAAAGCTGCTAAAAGCAGCTTGCGAGCGAACAACTCGGAATGAGGGCCCATGTACACTGCAGGGGAGGCAGATATACTGTAACATGTGCAGAAAGAGTTAGATTTGGGTGGGGTGTGTTCAATCTGCAATCTAATTTGCAGTGTAAAAATAAAGCAGCCAGTATTTACCCTGCACAGAAATAAAATAACCCACCCAAATCTAACTCTCTCTGCAAATGTTATATCTGCCACACCTGCAGTGCACATGGTTTTGCCCAACTGCTAAAAAATTTCCTGCTGCGATCAACTTGGAATTACCCCCACAGTTGTATCCCGCAGTTGCTCCTTATCTGTCCAGCTCCAGCCTGAATGGAAGAAGCAGTCAGTCTCGTGAGATGATAATTATGTTAACTCATGAGACCAAAAGCTTGGCGGCCAACAAATTCATTGTCTGCAACTATCACATAGGCAATCAGTCACATAACTGTGAGGAGAGGAAACAGCTTTGGTACCTAGCAGCCTTTACACTTCTCAGAATTCCTGCTGGAAACAGTCAGACACATGCATGCAGAGCAGCTGCAGCCTGCTGGCGGCCCTAAGTGTCTGTAATTGTACCGCCCTGGAGGGCAAATACTACCCTGGCCCAAGGACTGCATCTTCCTATTTTACAAAATAACGAGCACGATGCCATGATATCTGGCATAAACAATTACTCCCATAGATTGTAAAGGACCTTCCTGGTAAGGATAAGATTCTATTATTTATTCTAAGTGCAGTTTATGTATAAGGCGCCACAAGTTCTTCACAGTGCTGCACATACAGCACACATTAGAACAATATGGGGTAAACACGACATCACATTACAGTAACCAAAACTAAGCAGAGCACAAGGGACAATTAGCACCATAAATCTGAATACACTATACAGCTGGAATGTAAGGCAAGCGAAGACGTAATTGGTGTATTACTAGGGGAGTGCAACCATTGGGAGAGATAAATGGCTATGAGTGAGAGGAGATGCAGGTTAGATGGCCATTGGGTAGGTGAGGGCTGAAGTTGATGTGTGAGAGAAGAGGGCTGTGAAACAGGAGGGAAGAGGGCCCTGCTCAAAAGAGCTTACAATCTAGGGGGAGAGGGAGGACAGGCAGGTGACATGAGGCACGAGTAAGACTGAGGGCAGTAAGTAAGCAGGGTAGAGATGGCCAAGGCACCAGGCAGAGGGGTGGGCAGTGAGTGGTGGAAGAGTATGCTTTGATGAACAGGTAGCTTTTCTGGGAAACAGAACCTGTTTCAATCATTGCAAAGTTTAGGAGAGCCTGATAGAGCGAGGGAGCTTGTTCCAGTGAAGGGGGGGCAGCACGGGTGAAATATTGGGATTCGAGTATGACCAGGGTAGAGTGGAGGTCATTGGCCGACTGGAGTGTGTGAGAGGGAGTATGTGAAGAGATGAGACTGAATATGTAGGGAGCAGTGGAGTTGGAGAGGGCCTTGTGAGGATGAGGAAATTGAAGCGGTCCCTGTAGGGGGGCCAGTGCAAAGGGGAGTGGCTGATATGGTGCAGCAGGAGATTGAGATGAGTCTAGCTGCAGAATTCTATTATACAATGCTGTAAGGTGTGTCCAGCAGCTGTGTACTACAGAGCTGTAGACCACCGTCCTTCCCTCCTTGCTGGGCAAAGCCTCTTCAAGGCTACTCTCACTAAACCCGACCACCTATCCAAGCAACAGAGTACCTCACCACTGGGACACGGACTCTGGAGAATCAGAGCCTTTGCTTATATTAGCTGTATCTACCTCTGCCAGCTGTGCTTATACACTTTGTCTGCTCAGCCTCTACTCCCTCTGAAACAGGCTGAGCCATGGGTGGGAGAGTAGACACCAAAGAGGGCTTTTCTTTAGCTTTTGTTTGCCCTCACAACAAATCCTCCCCAGGCTCTAACCCATCTGTTATACACAAGGTGACACTGCAGGATCTACGGTAGAGAACCAGCCTAACCTCCCCTCCCCTCTTCCATCATTACTATGATCTGCCCCCAGTCACCACCCACCAGATGAAGGCATTTGGACTTGGTTACTGCTCCCTGCAATATGGTTTAATGCCATCAGGGGTCCCCAGAGCTCCTGTCATGATTGACTACAGTGCTGATCCTCACCAGAGGTGCTGCTCCTTGAACTCTGCTCTATGCCCAGCTTTCTGAAAATTGATTACCTCATGAGTACATGACAGATGTCTATATAATCTGTCTGTTCCCAGCACTCCAGACTGGCTCATAAATGTTACCTGTTCATGGTGTATGGATCTGCCAGTAATGTTTCTGTCTGCAAAGCCAAGGAACCTCTGTTTGGATTATTGTTTCCTGTCTGGTTTTGCGCTATCAAGCCAAGGAACTCCTACAAGTTTTCTGATTACGGTCCATTTGGATGTTCTGGTGAGCTCCTGTATCTGACAGGCTAAAGGAACTCTGCTATTTATCAGGTTACCATTCTGTTGTTTCTGGATTTTGGTAACTTCTGCTGTTACCCAAAATATCATCCTGCTATTGATTCTGGACTCTGTTTGTTTCTGTCATTACTATTGCAAGATTCCAGTAATCTACTTTATCAAGTTCATCAGCCTTGCCAAGTTCATAATATATATGTACCAAATATATAATGTATGCATTGCTTACAGTATGTACCCAAATCCCCACTATTCATGTAGTTTCCCATAACCTGTGTTCAGTGTCGGACTGGGGCGTGTAGGGCCCACCGGGGGAATGCAGTGGTAGGGGCCCATATTTATGGGTGTGGCCAGTCTGCAGAGGGGGTGTGGCCTGCCATCTCATTGGTTTGACTAACCATTAGAGAGTGCAACGTCTTGGCCCCTTCATGAATATATACAGTAAATTCAGCTGCTGCATGCATGATAATGTACCAGATTAATAACAGATTAATAACAGCAATGTACTGTAGAAAATACACTATAGTCCAGTATAAGGCAACATATGTATAATGTATAATTCAAGTGCACAGTCTAGAACCTGATCCTTAGAGCAGGAGGAGGAGGTTTCCCCTGTACCCCTGTGGGCCAGTCCAAGCCTGCCTGTGTTTGATAACTTTACCCACACCCTCCTGCCATTGTATTTTCTCACAATAAACTTAATTTCTCCTTCATCCACTAGGGGCCACTGGAGTGCAGATACAATGGGGATATAGTAGGCAGTAACTGTGAGCTGCCACTTTAAATTTATAACCATGTGACTAGCTCCTCCCCTACTATGTCCCCCCTCCAAGCCAGTCTGTAATTTGTGCCCAAGGGAGCTGGTTCACTCTTGGGACTTCGGAAGAATTTTTTATTTTTGTTTTTATTTATTCTTTTATTTTTACACTCACAGACTGGCAGCTCTGCCTCTGCCAGTCTGCACCGCGGGAGCTGCCGGCGGGGTCCCATCGCAGCTACATGCGGCTCGGGATGGTCCCCGGCTGAATGAGACACTAGCTCTCTGGAGCTGGATAGACACCGCTGCGTGCGGCGCGTGTCGGGGCCGCTCCATCAGCAGAAGATTCCGGTAGTACGGCAGCGGTAAGTATAAGAGGCCGGACACCGCTGCTTGCGGCGTGTGTCGGGGCCACTCCATCAGAGCGATAAGTACAAGCATGGCTTAGAGCACTGATGTTCTGCAGCATATGGACACCCCCCGCACTGCTCTGTTGAGGATGAGAGAGCTCTTATAGCTCAGGGGAACTTATACTCCCAATACATGCTGAGTTCAAATCCAGCACACCTCTAGTGTTTCAACCCCAGCTTCAATGCTCAAAATATGTATGCATGTATTCACTCTGCACAGTCAGCCACCCAGTATCATAGATTGTGCCTCCTGCCTTGGCTCACATTGCGGTGGGAGATACTTCTCCCCGCTGTGGTCAGAGGCGTCCTTGCAACTTTGAATTAGGTGCCATTTCGGGGGGTAGGGGGGTGGAGTTTAAGTCCGCTCTATACGCTCTGCTCCCTACAGCCCCGGTGGCTCAGCGCGCGGGCGGGCGGCCATCTTCTGAATGCAGCATCGTAGAGAGGGGGGACTCAGCAGGCTTCATCACTGGAGATGAGCAGTTTCAGGGGGACTGGGGGCGCTAGACCAGTTATTTATTATTAATGCCTGACTCTGCACCATACTGTGCAGGATTCGTAGAGCTGCTGTGGCTGCACTTTTTCCTGTCCCCCCCCCCCCCTCCCCTTCTGCCTATGGCTATGTGTGTGGGGGAGTGTGACAATAAAGAGCTGTGGCTCAATATAATAGCAGCAGTGCAGGGAGAAAATAGCTCAGTGGTCTAGTGCCTAATATTACTACACATACCAGCAGTGTGTAGCCAGACAGAAGGTTGTCCAATGTCAGAAGTGTTCTGCAAAATTCATTGTGGCTCTGAGCTATCTACTCAGCCCTCATCACAACCCCAAAGCACAGCTCACAGAGGTTATGTCCCTGTTAACTAGGGTACTGAGGGCTTCTAGGGAACATGTACTGCACCTTTTCTTACTAATTTAGCAGTACACTACATACAGGGTGGGTACTGCCTTCCCTTTTTTATTCCCTTGTTTCACACTTTTTTCTTGTAGTGGGCTACAACCAGAGTCTATTAACAACGACACTGGGTACTAATACTGTTTGTCATGGGACAGCAAGCTAATAGCGGGGACATCTGTACACAGAGACCCGAGTTTGAATGAGTGATGAGCAAAGGAAATTTTTCGCGTTTTGTGTTTTGGTTTTGGGTTCGGTTCCGCGGCCGTGTTTTGGGTTCGAACGCGTTTTGGCAAAACCTCACCGAATTTTTTTTGTCGGATTCGGGTGTGTTTTGGATTCAGGTGTTTTTTTCAAAAAACCCTAAAAAACAGCTTAAATCATAGCATTTGGGGGTCATTTTGATCCCAAAGTATTATTAACCTCAATAACCATAATTTCCACTCATTTTCAGTCTATTCTGAACACCTCACACCTCACAATATTATTTTTAGTCCTAAAATTTGCACCGAGGTCGCTGGATGGCTAAGCTAAGCGACCCAAGTGGCCGACACAAACACCTGGCCCATCTAGGAGTGGCACTGCAGTGTCACGCAGGATGTCCCCTCCAAAAAACCCTCCCCAAACAGCACATGACGCAAAGAAAAAAGAGGCGCAATGAGGTAGCTGTGTGAGTAAGCTAAGCGACCCTAGTGGCCAACACAAACACCTGGCCCATCTAGGAGTGGCACTGCAGTGTCACGCAGGATGGCCCTTCCAAAAAACACTCCCCAAACAGCACATGACGCAAAGAAAAAAAGAGGCGCAATGAGGTAGCTGTGTGAGTAAGCTAAGCGACCCTAGTGGCCGACACAAACACCTGGCCCATCTAGGAGTGGCACTGCAGTGTCACGCAGGATGGCCCTTCCAAAAAACACTCCCCAAACAGCACATGACGCAAAGAAAAAAAGAGGCGCAATGAGGTAGCTGTGTGAGTAAGCTAAGCGACCCTAGTGGCCGACACAAACACCTGGCCCATCTAGGAGTGGCACTGCAGTGTCACGCAGGATGGCCCTTCCAAAAAACACTCCCCAAACAGCACATGACGCAAAGAAAAAAAGAGGCGCAATGAGGTAGCTGTGTGAGTAAGCTAAGCGACCCTAGTAGCCGACACAAACACCTGGCCCATCTAGGAGTGGCACTGCAGTGTCACGCAGGATGGCCCTTCCAAAAAACACTCCCCAAACAGCACATGACGCAAAGAAAAAAAGAGGCGCAATGAGGTAGCTGTGTGAGTAAGCTAAGCGACCCTAGTGGCCGACACAAACACCTGGCCCATCTAGGAGTGACACTGCAGTGTCACGCAGGATGGCCCTTCCAAAAAACACTCCCCAAACAGCACATGACGCAAAGAAAAAAAGAGGCGCAATGAGGTAGCTGTGTGAGTAAGCTAAGCGACCCTAGTGGCCGACACAAACACCTGGCCCATCTAGGAGTGTCACTGCAGTGTCACGCAGGATGGCCCTTCCAAAAAACACTCCCCAAACAGCACATGACGCAAAGAAAAAAAGAGGCGCAATGAGGTAGCTGTGTGAGTAAGCTAAGCGACCCTAGTGGCCGACACAAACACCTGGCCCATCTAGGAGTGGCACTGCAGTGTCACGCAGGATGGCCCTTCCAAAAAACACTCCCCAAACAGCACATGACGCAAAGAAAATAAGAGGCGCAATGAGGTAGCTGTGTGAGTAAGCTAAGCGACCCTAGTGGCCGACACAAACACCTGGCCCATCTAGGAGTGGCACTGCAGTGTCACGCAGGATGGACCTTCCAAAAAACACTCCCCAAACAGCACATGACGCAAAGAAAAAAAGAGGCGCAATGAGGTAGCTGTGTGAGTAAGCTAAGCGACCCTAGTGGCCGACACAAACACCTGGCCCATCTAGGAGTGGCACTGCAGTGTCACGCAGGATGGCCCTTCCAAAAAACACTCCCCAAACAGCACATGACGCAAAGAAAAAAAGAGGCGCAATGAGGTAGCTGTGTGAGTAAGCTAAGCGACCCTAGTGGCCGACACAAACACCTGGCCCATCTAGGAGTGGCACTGCAGTGTCACGCAGGATGGCCCTTCCAAAAAACACTCCCCAAACAGCACATGACGCAAAGAAAAAAAGAGGCGCAATGAGGTAGCTGTGTAAGCTAAGCGACCCTAGTGGCCGACACAAACACCTGGCCCATCTAGGAGTGGCACTGCAGTGTCACGCAGGATGGCCCTTCCAAAAAACACTCCCCAAACAGCACATGACGCAAAGAAAAAAAGAGGCGCAATGAGGTAGCTGTGTGAGTAAGCTAAGCGACCCTAGTGGCCGACACAAACACCTGGCCCATCTAGGAGTGGCACTGCAGTGTCACGCAGGATGGCCCTTCCAAAAAACATTCCCCAAACAGCACATGACGCAAAGAAAAAAAGAGGCGCAATGAGGTAGCTGTGTGAGTAAGCTAAGCGACCCTAGTGGCCGACACAAACACCTGGCCCATCTAGGAGTGGCACTGCAGTGTCACGCAGGATGGCCCTTCCAAAAAACACTCCCCAAACAGCACATGACGCAAAGAAAAAAAGAGGCGCAATGAGGTAGCTGTGTGAGTAAGCTAAGCGACCCTAGTGGCCGACACAAACACCTGGCCCATCTAGGAGTGGCACTGCAGTGTCACGCAGGATGGCCCTTCCAAAAAACACCCCCCAAACAGCACATGACGCAAAGAAAAATGAAAGAAAAAAGAGGTGCAAGATGGAATTGTCCTTGGGCCCTCCCACCCACCCTTATGTTGTATAAACAGGACATGCACACTTTAACCAACCCATCATTTCAGTGACAGGGTCTGCCACACGACTGTGACTGAAATGACGGGTTGGTTTGGACCCCCACCAAAAAAGAAGCAATTAATCTCTCCTTGCACAAACTGGCTCTACAGAGGCAAGATGTCCACCTCATCATCATCCTCCGATATATCACCGTGTACATCCCCCTCCTCACAGATTATCAATTCGTCCCCACTGGAATCCACCAACTCAGCTCCCTGTGTACTTTGTGGAGGCAATTGCTGCTGGTGAATGTCTCCACGGAGGAATTGATTATAATTCAGTTTAATGAACATCATCTTCTCCACATTTTCTGGATGTAACCTCGTACGCCGATTGCTGACAAGGTGAGCGGCGGCACTAAACACTCTTTCGGAGTACACACTTGTGGGAGGGCAACTTAGGTAGAACAAAGCCAGTTTGTGCAAGGGCCTCCAAATTGCCTCTTTTTCCTGCCAGTATAAGTACGGACTGTCTGACGTGCCTACTTGGATGCGGTCACTCATATAAACCTCCACCATTCTTTCAATGGGGAGAGAATCATATGCAGTGACAGTAGACGACATGTCCGTAATCGTTGTCAGGTCCTTCAGTCCGGACCAGATGTCAGCATCAGCAGTCGCTCCAGACTGCCCTGCATCACCGCCAGCGGGTGGGCTCGGAATTCTGAGCCTTTTCCTCGCACCCCCAGTTGCGGGAGAATGTGAAGGAGGAGATGTTGACAGGTCGCGTTCCGCTTGACTTGACAATTTTGTCACCAGCAGTTCTTTCAACCCCAGCAGACTTGTGTCTGCCGGAAAGAGAGATCCAAGGTAGGTTTTAAATCTAGGATCGAGCACGGTGGCCAAAATGTAGTGCTCTGATTTCAACAGATTGACCACCCGTGAATCCTTGTTAAGCGAATTAAGGGCTCCATCCACAAGTCCCACATGCCTAGCGGAATCGCTCTGTGTTAGCTCCTCCTTCAATGTCTCCAGCTTCTTCTGCAAAAGCCTGATGAGGGGAATGACCTGACTCAGGCTGGCAGTGTCTGAACTGACTTCACGTGTGGCAAGTTCACGTTGAAATCATTCTCCACTGCGCTTGAGACAGGTGCATTCCACCTCCTATATCGTGCTCAGTTGTATAGGCTTGAATGGCCTTTTGCTGCTCCTCCAACCTCTGAAGCATATAGAGGGTTGAATTCCACCTCGTTACCACTTCTTGCTTCAGATGATGGCAGGGCAGGTTCAGGCGTTTTTGGTGGTGCTCCAGTCTTCTGTACGTGGTGCCTGTACGCCGAAAGTGTCCCGCAATTCTTCTGGCCACCGATAGCATCTCTTGCACGCCCCTCTCATTTTTTAAATAATTCTGCACCACCAAATTCAAGGTATGTGCAAAACATGGGACGTGCTGGAATTTGCCCAGATTTAATGCACACACAATATTGCTGGCGTTGTCCGATGCCACAAATCCACAGGAGAGTCCAATTGGGGTAAGCCATTCTGCGATGATCTTCCTCAGTTGCCGTAAGAGGTTTTTAGCTGTGTGCGTATTCTGGTAAGCGGTGATACAAAGCGTAGCCTGCCTAGGAAAGAGTTGGCCTTTGCGAGATGCTGCTACTGGTGCCGCCGCTGCTGTTCTTGCGGCGGGAGTCCATACATCTACCCAGTGGGCTGTCACAGTCATATAGTCCTGAGCCTGCCCTGCTCCACTTGTCCACATGTCCGTGGTTAAGTGGACATTGGGTACAACTGCATTTTTTAGGACACTGGTGAGTCTTTTTCTGAGGTCTGTGTACATTTTCGGTATCGCCTGCCTAGAGAAATGGAACCTAGATGGTATTTGGTACCGGGGACACAGTACCTCCAACAAGTCTCTAGTTGCCTCTGCAGTAATGATGGATACCGGAACCACGTTTCTCACCGCCCAGGATGCCAAGGCCTCAGTTATCCGCTTTGCAGCAGGATGACTGCTGTGATATTTCATCTTCCTCGCAAAGGACTGTTGGACAGTCAATTGCTTGGTGGAAGTAGTAAAAGTGGTCTTACGAGTACGACTTCCCCTCTGGGATGACCATCGACTCCCAGCAGCAACAACAGCAGCGCCAGCAGCAGTAGGCGTTACACGCAAGGATGCATCGGAGGAATCCCAGGCAGGAGAGGACTCGTCAGAATTGCCAGTGACATGGCCTGCAGGACTATTGGCATTCCTGGGGAAGGAGGAAATTGACACTGAGGGAGTTGGTGGGGTGGTTTGTGTGAGCTTGGTTACAAGAGGAAGGGATTTACTGGTCAGTGGACTGCTTCCGCTGTCGCCCAAAGTTTTTGAACTTGTCACTGACTTATGATGAATGCGCTGCAGGTGACGTATAAGGGAGGATGTTCCGAGGTGGTTAACGTCCTTACCCCTACTTATTACAGCTTGACAAAGACAACACATGGCTTGACAAATGTTGTCTGCATTTCTGTTGAAATACTTCCACACCGAAGAGCTGATTTTTTTGGTATTTTCACCAGGCATGTCAATGGCCCTATTCCTCCCACGGACAACAGGTGTCTCCCCGGGTGCCTGACTTAAACAAACCACCTCACCATCAGAATCCTCCTGGTCAATTTCCTCCCCAGCGCCAGCAACACCCATATCCTCCTCATCCTGGTGTACTTCAACACTGACATCTTCAATCTGACTATCAGGAACTGGACTGCGGGTGCTCCTTCCAGCACTTGCAGGGGGCGTGCAAATGGTGGAAGGCGCATGCTCTTCACGTCCAGTGTTGGGAAGGTCAGGCATCGCAAACGACACAATTGGACTCTCCTTGTGGATTTGTGATTTCGAAGAACGCACAGTTCTTTGCTGTGCTTTTGCCAGCTTGAGTCTTTTAATTTTTCTAGCGAGAGGCTGAGTGCTTCCATCCTCATGTGAAGCTGAACCACTAGCCATGAACATAGGCCAGGGCCTCAGCCGTTCCTTGCCACTCCGTGTGGTAAATGGCATATTGGCAAGTTAACGCTTCTCCTCCGACAATTTTATTTTAGATTTTTGAGTCCTTTTTTTACTGATATTTGGTGTTTTGGATTTTACATGCACTGTACTATGACATTGGGCATCGGCCTTGGCAGACGACGTTGCTGGCATTTCATCGTCTCGGCCATGACTAGTGGCAGCAGCTTCAGCACGAGGTGGAAGTTGATCTTGATCTTTCCCTATTTTTGGAACCTCAACATTTTTGTTCTCCATATTTTAATAGGCACAACTAAAAGGCACCTCAGGTAAACAATGGAGATGGATGGATACTAGTATACTTATGGATGGACGAGCGACTGCCGACACAGGTAGCTACAGCCGTGGACTACCGTACTGCGTCTGCTGCTAATATAGACTGGATGATAATGATATAAAAAATATATATATATCACTACTGCAGCCGGACAGGTATATATTATATAATGACGGACCTGCTGGACACTGTCAGTACTGCAGACTCCTAAAGTAAGCTACTAGTATCAAGAAGATAGAAAAAAAAAAAACACCACAGGTAGGTGGTATACAATTATGGATGGACGAGCGACTGCCGACACAGAGGTAGCTACAGCCGTGGACTACCGTACTGCGTCTGCTGCTAATATAGACTGGATGATAATGATATAAAAAATATATATATATATATCACTACTGCAGCCGGACAGGTATATATTATATAATGACGGACCTGCTGGACACTGTCAGCTCAGCACTGCAGACTCCTAAAGTAAGCTACTAGTATCAAGAAGATAGAAAAAAAAAACACGACAGGTAGGTGGTATACAATTATGGATGGACGAGCGACTGCCGACACAGAGGTAGCTACAGCCGTGGACTACCGTACTGCGTCTGCTGCTAATATAGACTGGATGATAATGATATAAAAAATATATATATATATCACTACTGCAGCCGGACAGGTATATATTATATAATGACGGACCTGCTGGACACTGTCAGCTCAGCACTGCAGACTCCTAAAGTAAGCTACTAGTATCAAGAAGATAGAAAAAAAAAACACCACGGGTAGGTGGTATACAATTATGGATGGACGAGCGACTGCCGACACAGAGGTAGCTATAGCCGTGGACTACCGTACTGCGTCTGCTGCTAATATAGACTAGATGATAATGATATAAAAAAAAAAATATATATATATATATATATATATATATCACTACTGCAGCCGGACAGGTATATATTATATAATGACGGACCTGCTGGACACTGTCAGCTCAGCACTGCAGACTCCTAAAGTAAGCTACTAGTATCAAGAAGATAGGAAAAAAAAACACCACGGGTAGGTGGTATACAATTATGGATGGACGAGCGACTGCCGACACAGAGGTAGCTACAGCCGTGGACTACCGTACTGCGTCTGCTGCTAATATAGACTGGATGATAATGAGATATAAAATATATATATATCACTACTGCAGCCGGACAGGTATATATTATATAATGACGGACCTGCTGGACACTGTCAGCTCAGCACTGCAGACTCCTAAAGTTAGCTACTAGTAGTATCAAGAAGATAGAAAAAAAAAAAAACACCACAGGTAGGTGGTATACAATTATGGATGGACGAGCGACTGCCGACACAGAGGTAGCTACAGCCGTGGACTACCGTACTGCGTCTGCTGCTAATATAACCTGGATGATAATGATATAAAAAATATATATATATATCACTACTGCAGCCGGACAGGTATATATTATATAATGACGGACCTGCTGGACACTGTCAGCTCAGCACTGCAGACTCCTAAAGTAAGCTACTAGTATCAAGAAGATAGAAAAAAAAAAAAACACCACGGGTAGGTGGTATACAATTATGGATGGACGAGCGACTGCCGACACAGAGGTAGCTACAGCCGTGGACTACCGTACTGCGTCTGCTGCAGTGCTAATATAGACTGGATGATAATGATATAAAAAATATATATATATCACTACTGCAGCCGGACAGGTATATATTATATAATGACGGACCTGCTGGACACTGTCAGCAGAATGCGTTTATAGAATAAAAAAACACACCACACGACGAGTGTTTAACTTTTTCAGGCAGACAATCACAATATACTGGTGGTCAGTGGTCACTGGTCAGTCACACTGGCAGTGGCACTCTGGCAGCAAAAGTGTGCACTGTTAAAATATGTACTCCTGCTATAACTGCTCCCCAGTCTCCCCCACAATTAAGCTGTGTGAGCAGTGAGCACTCAGCACAGTCAGATATACAGTATTACATAGATGATGCAGCACACTGAGGGCACACTGAGGCTGAGCACAGATATGGTATGTGACTGTGTCACACTGTGTATCGTTTTTTTTCAGGCAGAGAACGGATTAATTAAACTGGTGGTCACTGGTCACACTATCAGCAAGTAGTACTCCTAATATGCTCCCCAAAATTAGTAAATCAAGTGTCTCTACTACTCTCTAGTCTACTCTAAACGGAGAGGACGCCAGCCACGTCCTCTCCCTATGAATCTCAATGCACGTGTGAAAATGGCGGCGACGCGCGGCTCCTTATATAGAATCCGAGTCTCGCGATAGAATCCGAGCCTCGCGAGAATCCGACAGCGGGATGATGACGTTCGGGCGCGCTCGGGTTAACCGAGCAAGGCGGGAAGATCCGAGTCTGCCTCGGACCCGTGTAAAAAGCGTGAACTTCGGGGGGGTTCGGTTTCCGAGAAACCGAACCCGCTCATCACTAGTTTGAATCCCAACAAACACTAACTTTAAGGGAAACGTGCCTGTTACTGCACGTTATAGTGCAGGGATTACATAGGGCTACACTTCTTTAACCCACCTTTTCTTTTTTCGTTTAACTGAACGTTAGACTCAGAATTCCGTTATGTGAGGATTGTGCGGCGGAGCCATCTGCTCAGCACTCAACGCAGCGCCAAAACGCTCCTGTTTGAACAGCTCAGCTTATGCAGGTAATGTCACTGTTAACCAGAGACCCCGTCCGTCATTTCTCCTCTCCAGGTTTCTAAAGGGAGGTTGCTAACCTCAATGTTACATGACTCTGTGGATGAGAGGCCTCTTTTGAAGGAGGCAATAGATGTCCAGGATACTGATGACGTCGGTTTTCTGTGGAGTCTGAACCAGTATCACCGGGTATCGAAGCACTTTTTGCAGCAGTTCGTCTGGTGCTACAGGTAAATGAGTCGGAACTAGACATTTTACGTCCCTCGGGGCGACCATGAAGAACTGACAGCCACCTTTCCTGTTTCGGATGAGCTGGATGTGCCCCTGACGGCGGCCTGGAAACATTCGGATGCACAATTTCAGGTATCAAACAATGTTTGCATTCCTATCCTTTCCCTGCAGATAGCAGGAAATGATATGAAACCTATCCAATTGTATACCCCTTGATGTATCGCCGGTCCAAGAAGCTGCCGGTTCCTGGTGCAACCTCGCTAAAGGAGCCGTCTGGAAGGAATATGTGGTAGCAGGGGTTCTACGTTGTCCGGCGCAGGTAGGTTGTTGGGGAACAATTGTCCTCTGGGTTACAGGACGGTTTGCATCAGGATCAGCTGATACCTTTGGCAGGCCGTATTCACGAATCTGCTTAATATTCTTTTGAGGTCTCAAAGGATGTCTGTATCCTTGAATCCGGAATTTCCGCCTTGGCTTTCTTCACCCGACGACCTCTAGGGCTGCAACAGTGGCAGGCAGATATTGAATCCTGGTGGCCAGCAGAGGCATTTCCCTTTACGGGCTTGGTCGGGAAGGATCTTACTGCTTGGATTTCTCAGGCCATTGACCAGATGGCATCTTGCCTCTCTCTCTTTTTCCCTATGGTCGGCCTCCTTACCGGATATTTCTGGAGGATACGGCTGAGCTTCATGCTCAAATGTTGTTTCTTCCAGGGGTGGTGTCCGTTTTTCACATAAATCAGTCACTTGTGTTTTCGGCCCTCTCTGCAGATTCACCGGACTTGTGATCTTTGGATGTTGTCAGGGCGCTCCGACTCTATGTACAGACGACTTTGAATATATTATGCAGTCGGTTTTCTTCTTTGTTCTGCATGATGCTCCCATCCTGGATGGGGTCCCAGCAGATGTTGGCCCGTTGCATACGTCTGACCACCAGACAGGCTTATTTGGCGGTTGCTCGAGAGCCTTCGTCTTCCTTTTCGGCGTACTCTACGCACTCTGTGGGACCTTCGTGGGTGGCCGCCCGTGGGGTTACCGTGTCTATTTCATGTCGTGATGCCACTTTGTCGGGCCCTCATACGTTTGTCACGTTATACAGGTTTGACACTTGTGGCCTCTGTGTCACAAGATGGCCGGGTGGTTTTGCAGGACTCTCAGTGCTCTCTCTCCCGTCTTGGGAGCTCTGGGACGTCCCCATTGTATCTGCACTCCACTGGCCCCTAGTGGATGAAGGAGAAATCAGGATTTTGGTATTTACCGATAAATCCCTTTCTCCGATTCCACAGGGGCCACTGGACGCCCACCCAGCGCTGTTTCCTCCTACTTCACTTATCTGTTTGCAGGTCACTGTGTGACTGCTTTTTTTGTTCATGTTACCCTTTCACTATGTTTCCAGGTTTCCATGGTGTTATCCTGTTTTAAATGGCTTACGCAAACCTCCTCTACTTTAACATTGTTTTTTTCCAGCTCTCCTTGGGCACAGTTTAACTAGACTGGCTTGTAGGGGGGACATAGTAGTGGAGGAGCTAGTCACATGGTTATAAATTTAAAGTGCCAGCTCCCAGTTACTGCCTACTATATCACCATTGTATCTGCACTCCAGTGGCCCCTGTGGAATCGGAGAAAGGGATTTATCGGTAAGTACCAAAATCCTGATTTGTATTTACTATTACATTCCATGACTTAAGGCTCTGCTGCTCTCAAGGGCATTCATAACAGAGGTGGATCTGTGAGTGGAGTTGTTGGCTTAAGAAGCAGCAGAGAAGGACATGGGGAGATGGAAGGAACGTTGGAAGAACATAAGGAGATGGGAGGAACATAAGGAGAGCAGAGGAGAGGGAAAATAAAAGGGGTAACACAGGAAGGTGGAGAAAGTAGGGAAAAAGAAAGGAAAACAGCAAGCAAGCCAGCTAATGATGAATCTTAGATATTAGTAATAAGAGGTCAGTGAGGATGAGCATCTTATACATTAAAAAAAACAATGTTCAAACTACCAAGTGTCACTCTGCGCTAATACCTCAATTAAGCACCATTATGGGTGGAGTCATATGAAACCAATGTTTATGTTTATTTTCTTCTATAGCAACACAAAAATAAATATATAGACACAAGTACTATTTATATACTCTATAAAACAAATTAACTCAATGATAAAAATTCATATGCATATATAAATATTACCCTGAGGTAGATGAATTCCAATATTTTCTGTGCGCAGTAAAAAAAATGTTTTAAAAAGAAAAAAAGATTTAAAAAATGCGGGATGCTGTAGCCACATATATTTCAGATTTTATCCAATAGTATAGAATATAGGAAGATAAATTGTGTACAATACCGTTCCTTAGGTGCAGACCTCTGGTTTTTATCGGAGTATCCTAAATGCAGTCTCACTGTGATCCAACGTGGATGGATTCCTTATTCCCAATGGCGTGTGTCAGCACTGTGATTATCATCTTTAGACTGTGGGAACATAGACGCCAGTAGTATCGCTCACCATGAGGTAGATATTGGATCAGAGTTCCTCAGCTTATAACAACGCCCCGAGACGGAAGGAGCCAGCTAGGAGGCAGACATACGTCTCTGTTCTCCAAGGTGAAACGCCGCTACAACTTCCGAATGAGCCGGTGCGCTGTATAAGGGGTCCGAGAACAGGTGTGGATCATCAAATCGACAGTATCTAGGTCGACAATGTTTAGGTCGACCACTATATGTCGACAGGGTTGGAAGGTCGACAGGGTTGGAAGGTCGACATGTACTAGGTCGACAAGTCAAAAGGTCAACATGAGGTTTTGTTTTTTTTTGGTGTAGTTTTCTTTTTAGAGTGACCGGGAACCCCAATCAGTGCACCGTGTCCCCTCGCATGGCTCGCGCTTCGGGCAAGGTGCCTCGCTCCGCTACCGCTTGGCACAGATTACTGTTCCAATCGTAGTCCACGTGGATCATTAAGTATGAAAAGGTTCAAAAAAAGATTTTTTTTTTTTAAACTCATGTCGACCTTTTGGCCTGTCGACCTTCCAACCCTGTCGACCTTCCAACCCTATCGACCTAGTGACTGATGACCTATAGTGGTCGACCTAAACATTGTCGACCTAGACAGTGTCGTTCTTCAGACCGGATCCCTCGAGAACTGGAGTGTAACACAGCCAGGAGTATTCGGCAGGTATCCCATATGTTCTCTATCACGTTTCGCTCTATATTGAAGATATATTGGGGAGAGCAGAGGAGAGGGAGAATAAAAAGGGTGACGCATGAAAGGTGAAGAAAGTATGGAAAGAGAAAGGAAAAATAATTCCGCACAACAGCTAGCAACACGGCTAATGATGAATCCTAAATATTAGTAATAAGAGATTAGTGAGGATGAGCAGATTATACATAAAAAATATTAAAACAAGACTTTATAATTCACCCTTCTTTACTACATATCAAACATATTTTTTATAGGTTTAGTTCCTGTTTAAAAAAAAAAACCTTGTTAATGCTTTAATGATGCTGGATAATTCTGCAAGCCACCAGTTCAGACTTCATAGAAAATGGTTTCAATTCAAATAAGCAGTATGTATACCCCACAGCAGCAATTTTGTCATTTAAGTATGACACACTGCCAGAGTGTTTCACAGTATAATGATGTGTCTGAATGACAAATATCATCTTCTTTCTGACACATACTGAACACATCAGATCTCACTTTCAAAAGTTATGTCCCCTGTGTGTTCAAATGTCACTTTCCATAACAGAGGTAAGAAAGTGAAACGGGAGCGTGTAAATTTAAATCAGGTCAAGTGTGGTAAGTACAGAGTTGTCACACTGTGTTCTGAAGTGTTCCCGACTGCTGTCTTTAGTACATTGAAGGCTTAACAAATAAAACACTACAGTAGCCAGAGTACTGTACAGGAAATACAGTAGTAGAGTACTGTACAGGAAATATGGCTGTTTTTCAGATTCCCTTTTTCATACAAATTGCATAGAATAAGTGTTCTATTTGATACTCTTAAAATTGCTATACTTTCCTTTCTCTAGATTTGACAATTAATTAAAATAAGTGCCTTTCTGTTTCTGTATTCATGGTCCTGCAACCCTCTACTAAATTTAAAAGGGGCTGTGCAGGCACAGTATTTATATAGATGAGAGAAGAAAGCTTTTTTTCCAGTCCTCTGGCCAGCTCTTTGCTCCTCTGGCTGATTATCTTCTCCCCCAGCCAGTTACCCCCCCCCTCCCTCCCTCCACCAGCATGCTCTCTCCTCCCCACTGTGCAGAGATGGCCCTAACCAATATGATGCCCTAGGCAAGATTTTGGCCAGTGCCCCAGAGCACCGCCGCTAGTTCTGCAGGAGATGCCTGGCATGAGTCAGCTGGCAGCTCTGCTAAAGTCAGGCGCCTTTTGTTTATGAAAATGCATCTTATTTGCATTACTATGTGGCTAGGACTCACAAGCAGCTTCTGCTGATTAAAATGATATGCAGCATGCCTATATTCTGTGTGCGACTGCGGTTGTATCTGCATATGAAATGCTACATTACAGTGATTTCCAGGAATACACTGCAATGTAGCATTTCGTATGCAGATATAGCCGTAGTCACACACAGAATATAGGCATGCCGCATATCATTTTAATCAGCAGAAGCTGCTCGTACCAAATGTCCTAGGCATTTACCTACTTTGCCTATGCCTAAGGCCGGCTCTGCCACTGTGTTCCTGAACTGGCACATGCACAGTTGTATTAAAATAGGAGCAAAGATCTTTCACTTATGTAAACAATCTCAACACCATTTTTCTCAACAACTGTCCAGGCAGAGGAGAGCAAGTCTCATATAAACACAGAGAAAATCTTTTCTCGAAAATGCCAATTTTTATGTGGTTGTATTATAATTTTTTAGTTAATAGAACTCTAAGTTGCATTAAAAATCTTGGAGTTGATGTATGAAGCAGTGAAAAGAGTGGAGAAGTGGACTGGGTACGAAATCCTGACGGTCTGGGATGGGAACAACCAATCCCCCCCCACAGACAGCCTAGCTCTGTACTAACCTTTGGGATCCATCATGATCCCGTTGTCAGTATCCCAGTGGTAGTAAGTAAAGGTCAGATTTTGGCTATGTTCCGGAGGTGGAAGTAGCAAGATTGGGAGATGTTCTGAATGTAGGACCGGGCCTTTTCTGGGTGGGGGAAAGCCGTGCAATTGCATGGGGAGCCCGCCAGCAATGCGGGATGCTGCCACTGGAGCCCGGGATGCTGCCACTGGAGGTCTGTTTGAGCAGAATGGCCACCCGCCTTCCTGTGTACCTGCATTATTTTCTGATCGCACTGGGTGCGATATTGTCTAGAAACAGCCCCTAATGTGGGGTGTGAAAGAGAGAATAGTATTGAGGATAACACTGAGGCAGAGGCCTTGGGAAATAGAGGAGAGGATGATGTTGAGAGAGAGAGAGAGAGAGAGAGAGAGAGAGAGAAGTAGATGGGAGAGGACAGTCAGGGAGTTACAAACATAAGATAGAATATAGGGAAGGAGGTCAGGGGAGGAGAGGTAGATTTGAATGTCATCGCCTATAGATGATATTGAAGGTTGATGGAGAAGACAAAGGTGGTCATTCCGAGTTGTTTGCTAGCTGTTTTCGATCGCTGCGCAGCACTTCTGCGCATGCGTCGCACTGCTGGCCGCAGAGTGATTGACAGGAAGAGGGCGATTCTGGGTGTGTACTAACCGTTTTCAGGGAGTGTTCGAAAAAACACAGGCGTGCCAGGACAATCGCAGGCGTGGCTGGGCGAACGCAGGGCGTGTTCGTGACGTAAAAACAGGAACTGAATAGTCTGAAGTGATTGCAAGCGCTGAGTAGGTCTGGACAGGGTCGGTGCAAGGTTTTTCGGCACTCTAGGCAAAATGTCTTCCTACTGCTCCCCCCCCTTCCCAAACCCACAAACATGCCCCTCCAAAAAAATATGAAAACAAAACCCCCCACTATGTGTGACATATTGTGGTGACCCAAGGCAGGTAGTAGTGGGGTGTGGGGGAAGGAGAGGGGGAACACGACTCAACAGGGTATGTACTGTAGATAGATACATACATGCATACATTACATACATAGATAGACAGATATGTGTGCAGAAGCTGGGGGGTATATACAGATTTTTATATGGATATATATATATATGGATATATATATATATATATATATATATATATACATGGCCAAAAAGCGTGGCACTCCTGGTGACTTATACCAATGAAGCTCGCAGGTAGGCAGTGTAGAATGACAACCTTTCAATGTCGTGTTTATTATGGCCTATAAAGGCTGTTAATCACCCTGTGCTCATGCCGCGTGTGAGCGGCGGGACGCCATCCGCTCCATTTGGCGTGCCGGGAGTGACGTCATAATACAGCACCTCCCGCATGAGTGCTCCCCGTCACCATGGATACATACAACATTTTGACATGAAACCAAAATAAAGAGGATGGTACATCTGCAGGCATCAGTTAATTCACATATCAGCTCAATTATATTAAGCGCTGTAGAATGAGCAACTGGCCCGCATTCCTAACAGCTCATATCTATAGCTATGTAACAACCGCTTAAACTAGGACATATGCACCACATTCTAGTATATATATGTAATACCCTGTGCCAGTACAGTGATGATAGGTAGTTATCTACTATCTATATGTTAACTCGGTAGTAGCCATTAAGGCGCAGTTAATAGGATTTATTTAGTAAAATGCCACTTAGTGGTAAAAGTTGCTAAAATAGATCATACCCTCATAGAGGGCAAAGATTTTTGTGAAAAGAATATCACCCTCATGGAGGGTAAATAGTTTGGCCGAAACAGTTAATAGCTCATGAGGCCGATGGGCTCGTGGCTCCAGGACTTGTCTACTGGCCGGATTGTAGTGGTGTTAGGTGCCACTAAAAGAATGGGAGCCAGCGCGTGAGGAGAGCGGGACTGATCCGGGAACCTGGAGGAAGGTTTAAAGAGAGAGGAGCGGTGGACCATTGGGGGGTCTGAGGCAAGCGGTTGAAGAAGTAGGACGGTGCTGCCGGTGTGCTACGTCAAGCGGCGAGAGAGAGACTACCGCGGCCGACGGCTTACCTGATACTTGCCTCCGATTACATCCCTGCAGCTCCGGTAGACTTGGAGAGAAGTGACACTACACAAGATAGTGGGCGGCTACAAAGTACAGAAAGATCCATCCCCGCTGACACCCTCGGGCAACATCAGAGAACGGCCCCACCGACCTGATTGGAGCAGAACAGGCTCCGTAACAGTGAGTGACAATACCCACAAAGTAAAGGGGTGGTAGGCGGTCCCGGTAGCCTATACATGGTGAGGGCAGACCCGCATACAGTCTGAAACAGTAAGGGCCTCACACCGAAGGGAAACTAGCGCAGCACTTCATTAGAGACTGTGTAACTGAGCTGCGGCCTCACACTGAAGGGAATATATAAAGGAACATTGCATATTTGATGTATTACCTGTACCTACAAGTCCTATCTGGGGAGTTCTAGTTATAAAATAAACAATCAGTATTAAAAAGAGACAGCATTATTTTTTTTTCACAAAGGAAACAATTAGTTAAAGGAAGTTATTATTTTAACTACGTTTGGAGTCAGACTTAGTTACCGCACGGAAATAGTGCTCAGAAGTAGGCATATCAGCTGCTCACATTGTTCTCATCTGCGTAGCCTGAATATTATCCAGAGCAACTCCTCCAGCAGCTATAGTCACAGAAGAAACGTAAGAGATAATTCCCTTTAATTTCGCTGAAAGGGCCTGAGGAGCATTTTTTAGGACATTATTTAGCAAGGCTAACGACAGATAAGTTGAAAGGACCACAGGGTCAGTAATACAGGATATATTCTATTGACTCAACTTTCCCTTATATTGGGATTGATTAAATTTTTCCTGATATTGAAAAGAACTGCAACGGCTCCCAATATATATATTCAGTGACCAAGTGCAAGGATAGAGAAAGGAGTTAACTAACTGTGCTGCATCCATAAGGGATTTATAAATAGAGACTTCATGTGCACCAACGCAACGGGCCTTAGTTACTGTACAGTATAGACATTAAGGGGAAGCTGACATATATTGTTATTATTCTCAGTAAAGTATAACAGTGATTAGTAAGAGTGATATATTATAAACTGTTACTTTTGGTACTAGTTTAGAGTACATATATGGTAGTCATGTGGTAGTTATGCTTCATTGATAATATTGTGCTCATCCCCATTTTTTATCCCAGAGAAGACCTGCTGAGATCATCAGTTGCTGAAAAATAAATTCTCTTCATTCAACCTGTGCACAATGATTGTTCGTGGTGAGACAGATTACTCAACTAATTGATTTAAGAGTAAATTTACTATTGTCTAGTACTTAGTGAAGTGTTTATGAACCCTGTGAGATAAATAAAAGAAAGAGTAAATATTTTCTTGCAATTCTATATAACATCCTGGTCTATAGTGTATCATTTATTCTCCTCTCTCTATGAAGATCAAGACAACTAAGACTCAAAGGTACAGTTTAATAAAGGAAATTTATTAAAGTACGTTCGCACAAATAATAATATCCGGTGACCGAGGTTTTCTTATTTTGGCGTCCACGAACAGGATACGGATAAAAGATGTCAACAGAAGAGCGAGCGTCAGATGCACCAACAAGTTCACAACCAGCCATGGCTAGTGTGAATACAATCACCCTGCCATATTATTTTGGGGTCCCGTGGCTGCCTACATATGCAGAAAAGGCAAGGCGGAAGGATTCCAACACGTTTATTGAATTTAAAACTAAAATGCAAGCAATGTTTAGGTTATACCCCTTGGCTAATCAGCAACAGGTAGAGATCCTCAATGGACAGTTGAAAGGGTCGGCCTTACACGAAGTATTGTCCTGGCCGTTGGAAGAACGACAGACCGTGGAACACGTATTCCAAAGGTTATCGACTACCTTCGACACTAGTACCCTGTCGGAGCTTAAGTCACGATGTTATTCCAGAAAGCAACAGCCAGGAGAATCGTTACGAGATTTTGCATTAAGTTTACAAGAAGCGTTAAGAGATGTGAAAGAGATAGATGAAACAGAAGTGAGAGAGGTGGACGAGGTCTTGGTGAACCAATTTATTGATGGAGCTAGCTGTGAAAATAATAAAGCTCAACTGAAGATCTTGAGGTTGCAGAAAAAAGGGAGATTCTTTTCTGGATTTTAAAGAAGCAGCAATTAAAGTAATTGGATCGACTCAGCCAAAGGAAGTCTCTTTTCCTGAGATGCCGGGGTATCAAGAGGCAACAGAAAGTAACACGGATTTGTATACCGTGTCTGGCGAAGGGATGAAACCCAAGAAAGCTGCTCTTCAGGGGATACAGACTCCTACTTCTGATCCTGTAAGATTGTTAAAAGGGCAAATGGAGGAACTTACGGTCGGAATGGCGGCGATGAGTAAGGAGTTACAAAAACTTAGTAGGCGTACTCAGCCTGAAAGAGAAGAATCTAGTTGGCGCACTGATCGAAGGAGACCAAGGAACGACTGGTGGGAGCCATCGCCAGGAAGAGGACGTAGATCTACGGATCGGTTCGATTCACAGGGACGCCCTATTTGCAGGAGGTGTAATATCAGCGGACATATAGAACGAGTTTGCCGCCAAGAAGAGTCTTTAAACGCCGATACCCCGAGGCCGGAGACCAATCCTCGGGGGGAATCAACACAATAGGTCCTACACCGGAAGAATGGTGCCCGCAATATGTGGGGCAATGTCCTATAATACCTATCCAAATTAATGAGATAGAAGTACCGGCTATATTAGAAACAGGTTCTCAAGTAACCACCATACAGTTGAAGGTATTCCAGCAATATTGGGGAGAAAATTGAATTATGCCACCCCCGCCAACTTGGCTCAGGCTTTTGGCCAGCAATGGACTGAATATATCATGCCAGGGGTATTGTGAGTTCGACTTTAAAATTGGGCAAGCCATCCTCCCAAGACAAGGATGTATTATTACTAATGTGGATGACCCCACTGTTCCCGCTATAATTGTAGGGATGAATGTACTACAAAATTGTCCTGAGGAACTAATTGCTGCCCTTCGGATAGAATTATCTAACACGCCACCAGTTTTCCAACGAGTGTTACAGAAAACAATCCGAACCCTTCAAGGGCAGCAACAGTTTATCAATGCTATGGGAGAAGTAGGAAAAGTGAAGATAGCAGACCGACACCCCGTGATTCTGCAACCCAACACAGAGACCATTGTGTGGGGAAAAGCCCAATGTGGACCCCAGGGAAATGATTATGATGCCATCGTGGAACCGTCCCATGTAATTCATCGTGGTGACATTGTCGTAGCAAAAGTTCTGGTTACAGTAAAAGGGGGACGAGTACCTCTACGTATTCTCAATCCCCATGACTATCCTGTTAAATTATTTCGAAATCAGACTCTGGCTAAACTGATGTGGGTAACTTTTCAGGACATTGTTGATGTGGTGGCTATGCCCACCCAGATAAGTGTCAACTCGACCGAGGATGACGAAAAGAAAGATATATCACCCTGGTGGAGGGAAATACAAATCGGGGAAGCAGATACTTCAGAAGAGCTCAAGCAAGGGGTCCTAAAAGTGGTACAAGAGAACTCTGCCACTTTCAGTAAATACTCGGCTGACTTTGGATTAGTGGTTCAGGTTCAACATCATATTCCGACAGGGAATGCACTGCCTATTAAAGAGCGATACAGACCTTTAGCGCCAACATTATATCAACCAGTGAAACAAATGCTGGAGGAAATGCGCAATTCAGGGGTCATCAGAGAAAGTCATAGCCCGTGGGCAGCCCCCATAGTGCTAGTAAAGAAGAAGGACGGCAACTTACGTTTCTGTGTCGATTACAGAAAACTCAATCAAATAACACACAAAGATGCTTACCCGTTACCAAGGATTGAGGAGTCCCTGACAGCATTAAAATCAGCCACTTATTTCTCGGCACTTGATTTAACCAGTGGCTACTGGCAAATTCAGATGGCACTTGGTGACCGAGAGAAGACAGCTTTCACTACCCCCATGGGACTTTATGAATTTGAAAGAATGCCATTCGGGCTTTGTAATGCGCCAGGGACGTTTCAAAGAGTCATGGAGCATTGCCTAGGGTACAAGAACTTTGATATGGTACTGTTGTATTTAGATGACATAATAGTCTTTTCGAGAACCTATCAAGAACATCTACAACATCTACATGAAGTCTTCCAGCGATTAGCTGAGCACGGTCTAAAAGTAAAGCCCTCAAAATGTCATCTCCTGAAAACCAGTGTACAATACTTGGGGCATGTTGTGAGTGCGGAAGGAGTGACCCCTGACCCAGAGAAAATTGCTGCAGTACAAAGGTGGCCTAGACCGACCACTTTAAAAAAAGTGAGAACATTTTTAGGCTTTGTAGGTTATTATAGGAGATTCGTGAAGAGATTTGCTCACATCGCAGCCCCATTACATGAATTACTCCGCGGAAAACCTAGGATCCAACAACATCGGAACACACCCATAGTATGGACCACTGCTCAACAAGATGCCTTTGATCGATTGAAAATGTTACTAACCGAGACGCCTATATTGGCATACCCTGATTACAGCCAACCTTTTCAACTTTATACAGACGCCAGTTATCAAGGGTTAGGAGCTGTCTTGTCACAGACACAACAAGGAAAAGAACGAGTCATCGCTTATGCGAGCAGAAGTATGAGAAAGACCGAACGAAATGACGCAAATTATAGTGCGTTTAAATTGGAGTTGTTGGCCTTAGTATGGGTGGTTACAGAAAAGTTTAAGAACTATTTAGTTGCCACTCCGTTTGTCGCGTTTACCGACAATAATCCTCTTTCGCACTTAGCAACAGCTCATTTAGGGGCTTTAGAGCAAAGATGGTGTTCCCGATTAGCCAACTATGAATTTACAATCAAGTACAGAAGCAGGAAGAATAACCTCAATGCTGACGCGCTGTCGCGAATGTCTGTTGCAACCAAACCTGTTTGTGAAGAAGATGAATGGGAAGATGTTGAAATGCCGAAGTTTCAGGATCTGTTTGTACAACCACTGTATATGACTACCAGTGCACAGACAGTGCATTGTCAGAACAGCTCGAGTATCACAAAGGTAGAATCAGAAGAGAAGTGGCGTCAAATCCAGCAAGCGAGTTCCACATTAACCAGTTTGAAAACTCTGTTGCTCTCTGGAAAAATGCTGAATAAAGTGGAGCGACAATCCACTGAAACAGAATTGCTTAAACTGTGGCGCCAAAGAGATCGTGTACAAATAAAAAAAGGACTTCTTGTTCGTTGTGGGATTAATCCACGAACACATCTCCCTGTCACTCAAATTGTACTACCTCGTCAAAATAACGATTTTCTATTTCAGGCTTACCACGATCAATCAGGGCATTTTGGAGCTAAAAAATTAGAAGCCCAAATACGTAAAAGGTTCTTCTGGATAGGAATGCGGGAAGATATAGTGAGATGGTGTGCCAGCTGTTCGACTTATGTCCTGCGTAAACAAGCTCCCGCTACTCAAAAAGCTCCTCTTCACCCGATAGTAACTAACCATCCATTAGAACTAGTATCTCTTGATCATATCAAATTGGAGACTAGTCGAACTGGATATCAATATGCTCTTACTATTATAGATCATTACTCAAAGTTTGCTGTGGCCCTTCCAGTGCGTGATCTATCAGCAAAAACCACTGCAGAACTGCTTTGGAGGGCCTTTGTTCGTCCATACGGATACCCGGAGAACATATTAACCGATCAGGGGCCCGCTTTTGAATCACTCCTGTTTCAAGAACTCTGTACATTATACGGGTGTAAGAAACTGAGAACTACTGCATATCATCCCCAATGTAATGGGTTATGTGAAAGAATGAATCAGTCTCTAATTAGCCTGTTGAGATCTATTCCATCACCCGAGCGTCAGGAATGGCCGACACTACTGCCGGAGGTTGTCTTCCTATATAACAACACAGAACATAGCTCTACAGGATATACTCCATTTTATTTACTGTTTGGTCGGGAGGGCAAGTTGCCTGCAGATTTGAGATTGGATGTACCTCAAGAAGTCGCCCAAGAAATCATTCCTCGTACAAATTGGGTAAATGAACATCAGCAACGCCTAAAGGCTGCGCATACAATTGTTAACCAAAGAATGGATCAAGTACGAGAGCGACAGGCCAAATATTATAATGAGAATGCTTTAGCTGAGCCCCTGAATATAGGAGATTGGGTCCTGAAGAAAAACAATCATCGGCACTGCAAGTTAGAGAGTTATTGGGAAACTACACTGTACCGAATAACAGGGATTCCGCGACCCGAGATTGCAGTATATCAGATAACTAAAGATGATGGACATTATTCGTTAGTGGTGCATCGGTACCAGTTAAAAAAATGTATAACTACAACCTCTAGCGGGGAGAAGAATGGAGATGTAAAGGCAGAGAGAGTGAGCCCAGCCCCAGTAGTCCTACCCGACGGTTCTTGGAATGATATGATGAAGCTGTTCTGGCCTGTGCTAGCCCCTGCTTATCCTGGCATTGTTCCTATTACAGGGAAAATATTATCTACTGACACTAGAAAAAATAGTGACCCTGTGCATGATCTTGATCTGGATTTCCCACTGTCTAATGGAGTAGCAGGTAATGAAGAGAATAGAAATGTTACTGAACCCAGCTCTATACTGAGAAGGTCGGAAAGAAGAACACAAGGCATTCTACCTTCTAGGTACAGATGCTAAATGCTGTTATATATATATATATATATATATATATATATATATATATTTATTTCTGATATTGTGTGATCTTTGACCCAATTAGTTATGTTTTAAGGAATACTTAAAAAAGAATAGTAGATTGTGGATAAGTGAAAGTTATGAGTGAGAACACGCATAGTTAAAGCCGGGATGTATGTAATACCCTGTGCCAGTACAGTGATGATAGGTAGTTATCTACTATCTATATGTTAACTCGGTAGTAGCCACTAAGGCACAGTTAATAGGATTTATTTCGTAAAATGCCACTTAGTGGTAAAAGTTGCTAAAATAGATCATACCCTCATAGAGGGCAAAGATTTTTGTGAAAAGAATATCACCCTCATGGAGGGTAAATAGTTTGGGACGAAACAGTTAATAGCTCAAGAGGCCGATGGGCTCGTGGCTCCAGGACTTGTCTACTGGCCAGATTGTAGGGGTGTTATGTGCCACTAAAAGAATGGGAGCCAGCACGTGAGGAGAGCGGGACTGATCCGGGAACCTGTAGGAAGGTTTTAAGAGAGAGGAGCGGTGGACCGTTGAGGGGTCTGAGGCGAGCGGTTGAAGAAGTAGGACGGTGCTGCCGGTGTGCTACATCAAGCAACGAGAGAGAGACTACCGCGGCCGACGGCTTACCTGATACTTGCCTCCGATGACATCCCCGCAGCTCCGGTAGACTTGGAGAGAAGTGACACTACCCAAGATAGTGGGCGGCTACAGAGTACAGAAAGATCCATCCCCGCTGACACCCTCGGGCGACGTCAGAGAACGGCCCCACCGACCTGATTGGAGCAGAACAGGCTCCGTAACAGTGAGTGACAATACCCACAAAGTAAAGGGGTGGTAGGCGGTCCCGGTAGCCCATACATGGTGAGGGCAGACCCGCATACAGTCTGAAACAGTAAGGGCCTCACACCGAAGGGAAACTAGCGCAGCACTTCATTAGAGACTGTGTAACTGAGCTGCGGCCTCACACTGAAGGGGCTATATAAAGGAACATCGCATATTTGATGTATTACCTGTACCTACAAGTCCTATCTGAGGAGTTCTAGTTATAAAATAAACAGTCAGTATTAAAAAGAGACAGCATTATTATTTTTTTCACAAAGGAAACAATTAGTTAAAGGAAGTTATTATTTTAACTACGTTTGGAGTCAGACTTACCTCAGTTACTGCACGGAAATAGTGCTCAGAAGTAGGCATATCAGCTGCTCACATTGTTCTCATCTGCGTAGCCTGAATATTATCCAGAGCAACTCCTCCGGCAGCTATAGTCAGAGAAGAAACGTAAGAGATAATTCCCTTTAATTTCGCTAAAAGGGCCTGAGGAGCATTTTTTTGGACATTATTTAGCAAGGCTAACGACAGATAAGTTGAAAGGACCACAGGGTCAGTAATACAGGATATATTCTATTGACTCAACCTTCCCTTATATTGGGATTGATAACATTTTTCCTGATATTGAAAAGAACTGCAACGGCTCCCAATATATATATTCAGTGACCAAGTGCAAGGATAGAGAAAGGAGTTAACTAACTGTGCTTCATCCATAAGGGATTTATAAATAAAGAGAGACTTCATGTGCACCAATGCAATTGGCCTTAATTACTGTTTTTTAGAGATCTGGTTGATCCCTGTACTGGCCCCATTGAATTGGACTACCCAATGAATCATAGGATTGCCCTCAGGATGGATTTTGGGAGGACCAATGAGTGTGCTCCGGTCTATGCTCAATGCCTTGTCTTTAGCGGCTGTCAGCAACTGCATGGGATAACCCCGCATGGCAAATTGTTCTATCATCTTGTCCATTTGGACAATGGCTAGAGCTGGATCCGAAGTGATCCTTCTAACCCTCAAGAGCTGAGAGAATGGTAAGCCTTTTTTGAGCAGTTGGGGGTGGAAACTTGTATAATGCGACACATTATTCCTGTCGGTAGGTTTAGCATAAAGGGCGGTTATTAGCCTACCCTGCTGGAAGGAAATTTGATCTAAATCCCAAAATCCATCTAAGATCTCTAAAAAACTGTGGCCAATAGTGCAGGGTGATCCAGATCTGGGATTGCAAAATACTAAGCTGATGTCCTGCTATAAGCGGAACAAAAACCTCAGGGACATTCTAGTCAAAACGGACATTACCCAATATAGACCCCCACATGGGACATCCACTAGAAAGGGATGTTTCCGTTGCACTTGCACGACCTGCCAGTTCATGATCCCTGGGGACACATTTCAATATCCACAGTCCGGTAAAACTATGTACATTTTTCACACACTCACATGTTCCTCAAGATTTGTCATTTATCAGCTCATGTGCCCCTGTGGGCTGTCATACATTGGTAAAACAGAACGTATGTTCAAGGAACGTATGGCAGCCCACAGGTCGGCAATCAAACAGGCCATCTCAATGGGATCCAGTGAACAGCCGGTAGCGAGGCATTTTGCCCTGAACCGCCATCCATTAATTACTTTGAAATACCGTATGATCGACCACGTGCCAGCCTCGTTTAGGGGCGGGGACCGCGCTGGCAAACTTCTTAGGCTGGAAGCACGATGGATCTACCGGCTGGGCACGTTGCACCCACAAGGCCTTTATGAGTCCCACGGGTTCAACAGTTTCCTATGACTAATTTGATGTACAAGAGGTCTGTGTAGGGGCAGGCACGTAGAGCCGTCCTGGTGTTTTGCATGTTCTGTTGTATTGCTGCATTTAGTAACTAGGAGTAGTATTTGTGTTGATTGGGTCCTGCAGGCAATATAAGGGATTTGCTGAATGTGTCGATATACTAGCCTGGGGTATGTACTAGGGCCACACAAGGTGCAGGCAGCCAGAATGTTTACGTCACTGCACCAGATAGATTTGCTATGTGAGGGCTTCTAATACACCAGTGGGCATCTGCTACATGAATGGTTGGGGGCTATGACGTATATATATATATATATATATATATATATATCTATCTCAGGTTAGGATTTTATGCCTAGAGTTATATACATAAAGCTGGTGGGGTCAGATACCTTGTAGGTGGTTAACCCATACGAGTGCACAAGATAATCCTTTCGGTTTTAATCATAGGTATGATATTTCATGAATTTTAGGTATATATATATATATATATATATATATACTAGAATGTGGTGCATATGACCAAGTTTAAGCGGTTGTTACATGGCTATAGATATGAGCTGTAAGGTATGCGGGCCAGTTGCTCGTTCTACAGCGCTTAATATAATTGAGCTGATATGTGAATTAACTGCCTGCAGATGTACCATCCTCTTTATTTCTCTAACGTCCTAATGGATGCTGGGGACTCCGTAAGGACCATGGGGAATAGACGGGCTCCGCAGGAGACATGGGCACTTTAAGAAAGAATTTAGATTCTGGTGTGCTCTGGCTCCTCCCTCTATGTCCCTCCTCCAGACCTCAGTTTGAATCTGTGCCCGGACGAGCTGGGTGCTGTTCAGTGAGCTCTCCTGAGCTTGCTGTAAGAAAGTATTTTGTTAGGTTTTAAATATTCAGGGAGCTCTGCTGGCAACAGACTCCCTGCATCGTGGGACTGAGGGGAGAGAAGCAGCCCTACTCTCTGCAGATAGGTCCTGCTTCTTAGGCTATTGGACACCATTAGCTCCAGAGGGATCGTACACAGGATCTCACTCTCGTCGTCCGATCCCAGAGCCGCGCCGCCGTCCCCCTCGCAGAGCCGGAAGACAGAAGCCGGGTGAGCATAAGAAGCAAGAAGACTTCGAAATCGTCGGCAGAAGACTCCAGTCTTCACCGAGGTAGCGCACAGCACTGCAGCTGTGCGCCATTGCTCCCACATACACCCACATACTACAGTCACTGTAAGGGTGCGGGGGGGGGGGGGGGCGCCCTGGGCAGCAATTAGGACCTCTTGGCAAAGTTTGACATATATACAGTTGGGCACTGTATATATGTATGAGCCCCCGCCATAATATTGTACATAAAAGCGGAACAGAAGCCCGCCGCTGAGGGGGCTTCTTCCTCAGCACTCACCAGCGCCATTTTTTCTCCACAGCTCCGCTGAGAGGAAGCTCCCCAGGCTCTCCCCTGCAGATACACGGTAGAAGAGGGTAAAAAGAGAGGCGGGCACATAATTAGGCGCAAAAATCATAACAGCGGCTACTGGGTTAACATTAAGTTACTGTGTTATTCCTGGGTTATATAGCGCTGGGGTGTGTGCTGGCATACTCTCTCTCTGTCTCTCCAAAGGGCCTTGTGGGGGAACTGTCTTCAAAAAGAGCATCCCCTGTGTGTGTGGTGTGTCGGTACGCTTGTGTCGACATGTTTGACGAGGAAGGCTATGTGGAAACAAAGCGGGAGCAAATGAATGTGGTGTCTCCGCCGATGGCGCCGACACCTGATTGGATGGATATGTGGAAGGTTTTAAATGATAATGTTAATTCCTTGCGTAAAAGGTTGGATAAAGCTGAAGCCTTAGGACAGTCAGGGTCTCAGCCCGTGCCTGATCCTATGTCGCAGAGGCCGTCAGGGTCTCAGAAGCGCCCTCTATCCCAAATTGTTGACACTGATACCGACATGGATTCTGACTCTAGTGTCGATTACGATGATGCAAAGTTACAGCCTAAATCTATCCATTATATGATTATAGCAATTAAGGATGTGTTGCACATCACAGAGGAAACCCCAGTCCCTGACAAGAGGGTTCATATGTATGGGGAAAAAAGGCAGGTGGTGACCTTTCCCCCTTCACACGAGCTAAATGAGTTATGTGAAAAGGCTTGGGAATCTCCAGATAAAAAACAGCAGATTTCTAAACGGATGCTTATGGCGTATCCTTTCCCGCCAACGGACAGGTTACGCTGGGAATCCTCCCCTAGGGTGGACAAAGCTTTAACACGCTTATCAAAGAGGGTAGCCCTGCCGTCACAGGATACGGCCACCCTGAAAGATGCTGCGGATAGAAAGCAAGAGGGTACCCTGAAGTCCATTTATACACATTCAGGTACCTTACTAAGGCCGGCAATTGCGTCGGCCTGGGTGTGTAGTGCTGTAGCAGCATGGACGGATACCTTATCTGAGGAACTTGATACCTTAGACAAGGATACTATATTAATGACCCTGGGGCATATAAAAGACGCTGTCCTATATATGAGAGATGCTCAAAGAGACATTAGTCTACTGGGCTCTAGGATAAATGCTATGTCAATTTCTGCCAAAAGGGTCCTGTGGACTCGGCAATGGACAGGTGATGCCGACTCAAAAAGGCACATGGAGGTTTTACCTTATAAGGGTGAGGAATTGTTTGGGGAGGGTCTCTCGGACCTGGTCTCCACAGCTACTGCTGGAAAGTCAATTTTTTTTGCCATATGTTTCCTCACAACCTAAGAAAGCACCGTATTACCAAATGCAGTCCTTTCGATCACAAAAAGGCAAGAAAGTCCGAGGTGCATCCTTTCTTGCCAGGCAGGGGCAGAGGAAGGAAGCTGCACAACGCAGCTAGTTCCCAGGAACAGAAGTCCTCCCCAGCTTCCACTAAATCCACCGCATGACGCTGGAGCTCCACAGGCGGAGCTAGGCCCGGTGGGGGCGCGTCTCCGAAATTTCAGCCATGAGTGGGTACACTCCCAGTTGGATCCCTGGGCAATAGAGATTGTGTCTCAGGGATACAAGCTGGAATTCGAAGAGATGCCCCCTCACCGTTACCTCAAATCGGCCCTGCCAGCTTCCCCCTTAGAGAGGGAAATAGTGTTAGCTGCAATTCACAAATTGTATCTTCAACAGGTGGTAGTCAAGGTTCCCCTCCTTCAACAAGGGAAGGGTTATTATTCGACCATGTTTGTGGTACCGAAACCGGACGGTTCGGTCAGACCCATATTGAATTTAAAATCCCTGAACATATACCTGAAAAGGTTCAAGTTCAAGATGGAATCGCTCAGAGCGGTCACCGCAAGCCTGGAAGGGGGGGATTTTATGGTGTCTCTGGACATAAAGGATGCATACCTTCATGTCCCCATTTATCCACCTCATCAGGCGTACCTCAGATTTGTGGTACAGGATTGTCATTACCAATTCCAGACGTTGCCGTTTGGTCTCTCCACGGCACCGAGAATATTTACCAAGGTAATGGCGGAAATGATGGTACTCCTGCGGAAGCAAGGGGTCACAATTATCCCATACTTGGATGATCTCCTCATAAAAGCGAGGTCAAGGGAGCAGTTGCTGATCAGCGTAGCACGCTCTCTGGAAGTGTTACAACAACACGGCTGGATTCTAAATATTCCAAAGTCGCAGTTGATTCCTACAACTCGTCTGCCTTTCCTGGGCATGATTCTGGACACAGACCAGAAGAGGGTTTATCTCCTGATGGAGAAGGCTCAGGAGCTCATGACACTGTTCAGAGACCTATTAAAACCAAAACAGGTGTCGGTGCATCACTGCACGCGAGTCCTGGGAAAGATGGTGGCATCTTACGAGGCCATTCTCTTCAGCAGGTTCCATGCGAGGACCTTTCAATGGGATCTACTGGACAAGTGGTCCGGATCACATCTTCAGATGCATCGGTTAATCACCCTATCCCCCAGGGCCAGGGTGTCTCTCCTGTGGTGGCTGTAGAGTGCTCACCTTCTCAAAGGTCGCAGATTTGGCATTCAGGACTGGGTCCTGGTGACCATGGATGCAAGCCTCAGAGGGTGGGGGGCAGTCACACAGGGAAGAAATTTCCAAGGTCTGTGGTCAAGTCAGGAGACTTGCCTTCACATCAACATCCTGGAACTAAGGGCCATATACAACGCCCTACGTCAAGCGGAGTCCCTACTTTGCGACCAACCGGTTCTGATTCAATCAGACAACATCACCGCAGTGGCTCATGTGAACCGCCAAGGCGGCACAAGGAGCAGGGTGGCGATGGTAGGTGCCACCAGAATTCTTCGCTGGGCGGAGAATCACGTAAGCGCACTGTCAGCAGTGTTCATTCCGGGAGTGGACAACTGGGAAGCAGACTTCCTCAGCAGGCACGACCTCCACCCGGGAGAGTGGGGACTTCATCAAGAAGTCTTCACGCAGGTTGCAAGTCGGTGGGAACTGCCACAGGTGGACATGATGGCATCCCGCCTCAACAAAAAACTACAGAGGTATTGCGCCAGGTCAAGAGAACCTCAGGCGATAGCTGTGGACGCACTGGTGACGCCGTGGGTGTTCCAGTCGGTCTATGTATTTCCTCCTCTTCCTCTCATACCCAAGGTGCTGAGAATCATAAGAAAAAGAGGAGTGAGAACAATAATCATTGTTCCGGATTGGCCAAGAAGGACTTGGGATCCAGATCTGCAAGAAATGCTCACAGAGGACCCGTGGCCTCTGCCTCTAAGACATGACTTGTTGCAACAGGGGCCCTGTCTGTTCCAAGACTTACCGCGGCTGCGTTTGACGGCATGGCGGTTGAATGCCGGATCCTAGCAGAAAAAAGCATTCCGGATGAAGTTATTCCTACGCTGATAAAGGCTAGGAAGCACGTGACGGCTCAACATTATCACCGTATATGGCGAAAATATGTGGCTTGGTGTGAGGCCAGGAATGCCCCTACGGAGGAATTCCAGATGGGCCGTTTCCTTCACTTCCTACAGTCGGGAGTGACTTTGGGCCTAAAATTGGGTTCAAATAAGGTCCAGATTTCGGCCCTATCCATTTTCTTTCAAAAAGAACTGGCTTCTCTGGCTGAAGTTCAGACGTTTGTAAAGGGAGTGCTGCATATTCAGCCCCCTTTTGTGCCTCCAGTGGCACCTTGGGATCTTAACGTGGTGTTGAGTTTCCTGAAATCACACTGGTTTGAACCACTCAAAACGGTGGAATTTAAATATCTCACGTGGAAGGTGGTCATGCTATTAGCCTTGGCTTTGGCTAGGCGTGTGCTCAGAATTGGCGGCTTTGTCACATAAAAGCCCTTATCTGGTTTTCCATGCGGATAGAGCAGAATTGCGGACCCGCCCACAATTTCTGCCGAAAGTGGTTTCATCCTTTTATATAAACCAACCTATTGTGGTGCCTGTGTCTACTACTGAATTGGAGGATTCCGAGTCACTGAATGTGGTCAGGGCTTTGAAGGTTTATGTAGCCAGAACGGCTAAGGTCAGGAAAACAGAATCTTTGTTTATCCTGTATGCTTCCAACAAGCTTGGGGCGCCTGTTTCAAAGCAAACTATTGCTCGCTGGATCTGTAACACGATTCAGCAGGCTCATTCTGCGGCTGGGTTGCCGCTGCCTAAATCAGTTAAGGCCCATTCCACAAGGAAGGTGGGCTCTTCTTGGGCGGCTGCCCGAGGGGTCTCGGCATTACAGCTTTGCTGAGCGGCTACTTGATCAGGTTCAAACACCTTTGCAAAGTTCTACAAGTTTGATACCCTGGCTGAGTAGGACCTTGTGTTTGCTCAATCGGTGCTGCAGAGTCATCCGCACTCTCCCGCCCGGTTGGGAGCTTTGGTATAATCCCCATGGTCCTTACGGAGTCCCCAGCATCCACTAGGACGTTAGAGAAAATAAGATTTTACATACCGGTAAATCTATTTCTCGTAGTCCGTAGTGGATGCTGGGCGCCCGTCCCAAGTGCGGACTTCTTCTGCAATGCTTGTATATAGTTATTGATTAAATAAGGGTTATGTTGTAGTTGCATCAGGGTTGATCTGATGCTCTGTTGCTGTTCATACTGTTAACTGGGTAAAGTTATCACAAGTTATACGGTGTGATTGGTGTGGCTGGTATGAGTCTTACCCTGGATTCCCAAAATCCTTTCCTTGTACTGTCAGCTCTTCCGGGCACAGTTTCTCTAACTGAGGTCTGGAGGAGGGACATAGAGGGAGGAGCCAGAGCACACCAGAATCTAAATTCTTTCTTAAAGTGCCCATGTCTCCTGCGGAGCCCGTCTATTCACCATGGTCCTTACGGAGTCCCCAGCATCCACTACGGACTACGAGAAATAGATTTACCGGTAAGTAAAATCTTATTTTTGGTTTCATGTCAAAATGTTGTATGTATCCATGGTGACGGGGAGCACTCATGCGGGAGGTGCCGTATTATGACGTCACTCCCGGCGCGCCAAATGGAGCGGACGGCGTCCCGCAGATCACACGCGGCATGAGCACAGGGTGATTAACAGCCTTTATAGGTAAGATGGTTTTCGTATGTGATTATACCTGAGGAAAATGCCATAATAAACACGGCATTGAAACGTTATCATTGTACACTGCCTACCTGCGAGTTTCATTGGTATAAGTCACCAGGAGTGACTTTTTGGCCATGTATGTGATGTAATACGGAGGCACCCGGTGCAGTGAATTCATCAATGGAGAGCCGGATCATATGGACTGTATATATATATATATATATATATATATATATATATAGGGATGTAGTTATGTCATCGGTGGTCACGAGACTGCTGGTCACATTACCGACGGCTACATCCCGCCCCCCTACCGACGGCTACATCCCGCCCTCCTCTAAATCCTGTCAGTCGGCATGCCGACTAGCAGGGTCTATTCCCACTTGCGGTGAGTGCAGAGTGCCTGCAAGGGTCTTATTGCGCTCACACCCCTGTCGGCATTCCACCACCAGGATCACGCAGTAACACATTCCCAACCCGATTTGTTTGCAGGGTTGTGGGAGTATGTGTGTATATATACACATATATATATATATATATATATATATATAGAGAGAGAGAGAGAGAGTGAGAGAGAGCGAGCTGTGGGGATATACTGTATATATATATATATATATCACCCCAAATCACCACAATCAGCCTATGAAATGTATAGTAGGGGCCAGGCCAAGGAGACCAGAAGGCGGACAAGGACACCGGCACCTGGGAATGCGTGATTGGAGCAGCCCAGATCAGCTTACAGGGGCTCTTAACTCACACAGGGCAGAGGCGACGTTTGAGGGACATCCGTTCGGGTTGCTGAAGTAGATCTGGAGCCGGCGCCGGCGGAACTGACGGAAAATGTGACCGTCATTTTTTTCAGACAGCCACATGCCACAGTGACAGCGACCCACCCCCTCAGGTTCTGGTGCCCATAGGCAGCTGCCTAAAGCTGCCTAATGGAAGCGCCGGCCCTGGGTCTGGAGCTGTTCTGAAACTGCACAATTTTATTTTGTAGCCGCTCTGCTATCCTTTCGTTCATACTTCTGCTAAGCTAAAATACACTCTCAGAGGGCGGCGGCTTAGCGATTGCACGACTGCTACAAACTGCTAGCGAGCGAACAACTCGGAATGACCACCAAAGTTTCCAACAGAGGAGGTGTAGAGGGAGATGAAAAGTAGGCCAAGAACAGACATTATAGGTAAAAATGAGGGGGAGATGGAGTCAGAGATAGAAAATGTGCCAGTGGTGAGCATGTGAGGATACGCTACTTAAAGCATTTTAATGATGCTGCAAATATAAGTTGAAAGATGACATAAAAGTAACATGCTAAAAGCAACATTTTTAAAATACTGAAAGTAATATTTCTAAATGCTATGTCTGTTTTTACAGTGCTTTGGGACAAATAAAATTTGTATTTTATTTTTCTACACCGTGTGCATCGATTCAATGTTGCTTGAATGTAGTACTTTAACCTATTGTGATTCAGTCTATAGGATATAAATTGCTATAAATAAAACTGGAGACCCAAAGGGCTGTAATTAATAACAATGACTCACTTTCCAGGAACAATGTGTTGTATGTACTGGTCTGATGGCTCTTTGGATTGTACCTCATTATATTTTATCCACATACAGTACTGTAGGCAGATTTTCATCAGGCCTGCAAATACATTGGATGTGAGATGTAATTTCAAAAGTCAATATAGTTTCTTTACAGATTCTGGCAGTGAACTATGGATAAATTAAAGGACGGGTATAGATTATACAGAAAGAGATTATATATTTACAAGCACCTTATAAAATTCACAAATATGTTACATTACTCTTTTTGTTATTTGGGGTCAGTATTATAAAACAGCAATAGGCCTGGGGGCCTGTTTAGTAAAGCCACCATACTGTAATGGGTCCTACACACTGGCAGATCCGCTGCCGAGCTGCCCAACGATGGATAAGGCTGACCCGGCGGCGGTGGGGAGGTGACGGGGGGAGTGAAGTTTCTTCACTTCCCCCGTCACCCGGCTCCATAGCACTGCATGCTAATATGGACAATCTCGTCCATATTGGCCTGCATGCATAAGCAACGGGGCACCGATGATTTTGCCTACACACTGCACGATATGAACGAGTTCTCGTTCATTAATGAACGAGAACGTTCATATTGTGCATTTTATCTGCCAGTGTGTAGGGCCCTTTAGTCTGATGATTGCATAGAAAAACCATTAAAGATTTTAAGTGGCCTAGAGTATAAATTGCATATAGGAGTCTGTATGTTGTTTAGATGTTCAGTACAGGATTGGCTTTGAATTGTAAACTGTAGTCACTAATATGCATTGTTTTGTGGTCTGAGAATGCTTTCTTTTTTTGCACAAAGGGCACTAAATTACTCTCTGCATTTTATAATTATGAAGATGCTATCTGTACTGTAAATCAGTAACTAAGATGTTCTCTGTATCGTGTAACAGTTGGCAAAATGCTCTCTATTGAATATGGGGGTTCAGTATGAATGACTGGCGGCAAGGATGCCGACCGCCAGTATACCGACAGAAAGCCCCTTGCGGGCTCGATGCGCTCACCACAGGTTATATTCCTCCGCTATGGGTGACACCCACAGAGAGAGAATCACCTACCTCACCTATTCTGGCTGTGACATTTCACCACTAGTCGGGATCCTGGCATCAGTATTGTGACTGCCGGGATCCCGATTAGCGGTATTTTAACAGAATCCAGTATATTGGGGCTGATTCAGACCTGCAATGCGCAGGTGCGATGGACTGCAGCAACGGGGATTGATGGTCAGCGACGAGTTTGTGCTAAGGATCCGATCGCACGGGGGTTTGCAAGTAGATTGACAGGAAGAGGGCATTTCTGGGTGGCAACTGACCGTTTTCTGGGAGTGTCTGGAAAAATGCAGGCGTGTCCAAGCGTTGGAAGGGAGGGTGTCTGACATCAAATCCGGTCCCGGACAGGCTGAAGTGATCGCAGCGGCTGAGTAAGTCCTGGGCTGCGCAGAGACTGCACAAAATCAGTTTGTGCAGCTCTGCTACTCATGCGTTCGCACACTTGCACAACGAAAATACACTCCCCCTGTAGGCAGTGACTATCTGAACACAGGACTGCAAAAATCGCTGCCCAGCGATCAGGTCTGAATTACCCCCCATGGGATACTAGAATGCTCTCTGTATTGTACAAATCACTAAAATGTTCTACAGTATGTATTGTATATAAGTCACTAGATTGATCTATGAATCTTATTATCAGTCATTCTAATACTCTGCATTGAATACTAGTCTGATTGGAATGTTATGCATTTAAGGATAGCTTTTCAACTTTCATTGGCTATATATAACACCACATGTATACAAGAGAAACCATGTTCACACAATTATCAACTAGTGATGAGCGGGTTCGGTTCCTCGGAATCCGAACCCCCCCGAACTTCAGCCTTTTTACACGGATCCGAGGCAGACTCGGATCTTCCCGCCTTGCTCGGCTAACCCGAGCGCGCCCGAACGTCATCATCCCGCTGTCGGATTCTCGCGAGACTCGGATTCTATATAAGGAGCCGCGCGTCGCCGCCATTTTCACACGTGCATTGAGATTCATAGGGAGAGGACGTGGCTGGCGTCCTCTCCATTTAGATTAGAAGAGAGAGAGTGAGAGTGAGACACTTGATTTAATGGAGCTTAGGAGTACTCAGAGAGTGCAGAGTTTACTAGTGACTGACCAGTGACCACCAGTGCAGTTTTATTATATTATTATTTAATATAATCCGTTCTCTGCCTGAAAAAAACCGATACACAGTGACACAGTAACAGTATACCATATCTGTGCTCAGCCTCAGTGTGCTGCATCATCTATGTATATCTGACTGTGCTGAGTGCTCAGTGCTCACACAGCTTAATTGTGGGGGAGACTGGGGAGCAGTAGCAGGAGTACATATTATTTAACAGTGCACACTTTTGCTGCCAGAGTGCCACTGCCAGTGTGACTGACCAGTGACCACTGTCTGACCACCAGTATATTGTGATTGTCTGCCTGAAAAAGTTAAACACTCGTCGTGTGGTGTTTTTATTCTATAAACGCATTCTGCTGACAGTGTCCAGCAGGTCCGTCATTAATTATATAATATATACCTGTCCGGCTGCAGTAGTGATATATATATATTTTTTATATCATTATCATCCAGTCTATATTAGCAGCAGACGCAGCACGGTAGTCAACGGCTGTAGCTACCTCTGTGTCGGCAGTCGCTCGTCCATCCATAATTGTATACCACCTACCTGTGGTGTTTTTTTTTTTTTCTATCTTCTTGATACTAGTAGCTTACTTTAGGAGTCTGCAGTGCTGACAGTGTCCATCAGGTCCGTCATTATAATATATACCTGTCCGGCTGCAGTAGTGATATATATATATATTTTATATCATTATCATCCAGTCTATATTAGCAGCAGACGCAGTACGGTAGTCCACGGCTGTAGCTACCTCTGTGTCGGCAGTCGCTCGTCCATCCATAATTGTATACCACCTACCTGTGGTGTTTTTCTTTTCTATCTTCTTGATACTACTAGTAGCTTACTTTAGGAGTCTGCAGTGCTGCTGACAGTGTCCATCAGGTCCGTCATTATATAATATATACCTGTCCGGCTGCAGTAGGGATATATATATATTTTTTATATCATTATCATCCAGTCTATATTAGCAGCAGACGCAGTACGGTAGTCCACGGCTGTAGCTACCTCTGTGTCGGCAGTCGCTCGTCCATCCATAATTGTATACCACCTACCTGTGGTGTTTTTTTTTTCTATCTTCTTGATACTACTAGTAGCTTACTTTAGGAGTCTGCAGTGCTGCTGACAGTGTCCAGCAGGTCCGTCATTATATAATATATACCTGTCCGGCTGCAGTAGTGATATATATATATTTTTATATCATTATCATCCAGTCTATATTAGCAGCAGACGCAGTACGGTAGTCCACGGCTGTAGCTACCTCTGTGTCGGCAGTCGCTCGTCCATCCATAATTGTATACCACCTACCTGTGGTGTTTTTTTTTTTCTCTATCTTCTTGATACTACTAGTAGCTTACTTTAGGAGTCTGCAGTGCTGCTGACAGTGTCCAGCAGGTCCGTCATTATATAATATATACCTGTCCGGCTGCAGTAGTGATATATATATATTTTTTATATCATTATCATACAGTCTATATTAGCAGCAGACGCAGTACGGTAGTCCACGGCTGTAGCTACCTCTGTGTCGGCAGTCGCTCGTCCATCCATAATTGTATACCACCTACCTGTGGTGTTTTTTTTTTTTCTATCTTCTTGATACTAGTAGCTTACTTTAGGAGTCTGCAGTGCTGACAATGTCCAGCAGGTCCGTCATTATAATATATACCTGTCCGGCTGCAGTAGTGATATATATATATTTTTTTTATATCATTATCATCCAGTCTATATTAGCAGCAGACGCAGTACGGTAGTCCACGGCTGTAGCTACCTCTGTGTCGGCAGTCGCTCGTCCATCCATAATTGTATACCACCTACCCCTGGTGTTTTTTTTTTTTTCTATCTTCTTGATACTACTAGTAGCTTACTTTAGGAGTTTACAGTGCTGCTGACAGTGTCCAGCAGGTCTGTCATTATATAATATATACCTGTCCGGCTGCAGTAGTGATATATATATATATATTTTTTATATCATTATCATCCAGTCTATATTAGCAGCAGACGCAGTACGGTAGTCCACGGCTGTAGCTACCTCTGTGTCGGCAGTCGCTCGTCCATCCATAAGTATACTAGTATCCATCCATCTCCATTGTTTACCTGAGGTGCCTTTTAGTTGCGCCTATTAAAATATGGAGAACAAAAATGTTGAGGTTCCAAAAATAGGGAAAGATCAAGATCGACTTCCACCTCGTGCTGAAGCTGCTGCCACTAGTCATGGCCGAGATGATGAAATGCCAGCAACGTCGTCTGCCAAGGCCGATGCCCAATGTCATAGTACAGAGCATGTAAAATCCAAAACACCAAATATCAGTAAAAAAAGGACTCAAAAATCTAAAATAAAATTGTCAGAGGAGAAGCGTAAACTTGCCAATATGCCATTTACCACACGGAGTGGCAAGGAACGGCTGAGGCCCTGGCCTATGTTCATGGCTAGTGGTTCAGCTTCACATGAGGATGGAAGCACTTAGCCTCTCGCTAGAAAAATGAAAAGACTCAAGCTGGCAAAAGCACAGCAAAGAACTGTGCGTTCTTCGAAATCACAAATCCACAAGGAGAGTCCAATTGTGTCGTTTGCGATGCCTGACCTTCCCAACACTGGACGTGAAGAGCATGCGCCTTCCACCATTTGCACGCCCCCTGCAAGTGCTGGAAGGAGCACCTGCAGTTCAGTTCCTGATAGTCAGATTGAAGATGTCAGTGTTGAAGTACACCAGGATGAGGAGGATATGGGTGTTGCTGGCGCTGGGGAGGAAATTGACCAGGAGGATTCTGATGGTGAGGCGGTTTGTTTAAATAAGGCACCCAGGGAGACACCTGTTGTCCGTGGGAGGAATAGGGCCATTGACATGCCTGGTGAAAATACCAAAAAAATCAGCTCTTCGGTGTGGAAGTATTTCACCAGAAATGCGGACAACATTTGTCAAGCCGTGTGTTGCCTTTGTCAAGCTGTAATAAGTAGGGGTAAGGACGTTAACCACTTCGGAACATCCTCCCTTATACGTCACCTGCAGCGCATTCATCATAAGTCAGTGACAAGTTCAAAAACTTTGGGCGACAGCGGAAGCAGTCCACTGACCAGTAAATCCCTTCCTCTTGTAACCAAGCTCACGCAAACCACCCCACCAACTCCCTCAGTGTCAATTTCCTCCTTCCCCAGGAATGCCAATAGTCCTGCAGGCCATGTCACTGGCAATTCTGACGAGTCCTCTCCTGCCTGGGATTCCTCCGATGCATCCTTGCGTGTAACGCCTACTGCTGCTGGCGCTGCTGTTGTTGCTGCTGGGAGTCGATGGTCATCCCAGAGGGGAAGTCGTACTCGTAAGACCACTTTTACTACTTCCACCAAGCAATTGACTGTCCAACAGTCCTTTGCGAGGGAGATGAAATATCACAGCAGTCATCCTGCTGCAAAGCGGATGTTAGGGTCTCCTGCCCTGTGCTGCCACGTCGTCATGGCAACCGGGAGACAAGTGCTAGCGGAGTGACCTGAGCGCAGCTGATACTCCGGTTCGGGTCTTTTGCTGTGCAGTGGTTATAGGCTCTGTGCATGGCAGGGGATCCGGTGCTGGTTTTTGTGCTCACAGTCTGTTAGGTCTGAGTGGGGCGTGGACAGCACCTGCTTTATAAGGCCTCTTCTCAGGGTAAGCAGATGCTGCTGAATCTTTGTTGGTTAGTCAGTTTCTGAAAGTTAGCCAGTACTGTGTAGCTTTGTATTTGTTTGTTGCTTACTGCAAATAGGCCTGGGGATTTGGTATTACACTCTGCCAATCCAGACCTAGCAGTAAGACTGGAGTCAGTCGTTTAGCTTGCTGGGGTTCTGTTACTACTCTGTGAACTTAGCAAGTTTGCGGCTGTATTCTAAGACTTGCCTGTCTAATCCTGTCTCACTGTGCTAGGTGTCAGGGGTCAGTTTAGTGGCAGTAAGCTGAACCTGTGCACTGCAAGTGAGAATTAGGATTGTGGAGACTCTCCTTGTGTCTATCATTCCATCTCTGACCAAGGAGTTTACTGCCACACCCGTTGGTAACCCTTTAGGGTTTTGCTGTTGCCCTTAGCAACAGCATTTCGGGTTCTCTACGTATTAAAACACAACATCTTGCTTTTCCCATCTGAGCAGTTCTAATACAAGGGAGATACCCAGTTCCTTAGCCTCTGGGCTTCTCTGTTCACTTTGTGTGTATTTTGTTACCCTATCACCTTCTGTGTACGTTATGTCATATTCCCCAGTCTGTCTGTAAGTCCATTTGTTTTGCATAACAGTTCAAACACCAGTACATTCCTGCAGGCACTGGAGTGCATAACAGTCCTGACACCAGTACTTTCCTGCAGGCACTGGTGTGCATAACATATTCAGCAGCCTAATACTCCTGTTGAAATTTTGTGGGAATATGGAGCATACCCCTCAAAATACGTTGCAACAGGTGGTCGATCAGGTGCAGGTCCTGACTCGACAATTTAATGATTTGTCCATTAAAATGCACACCTCCCAGGCTGCTGGCGGAGCTCCCGCAGCAGCAGCACCTGCAGGGGTTAAGGAGCCGAAAGTAAATCTCCCGGATCGTTTTTCTGGAGATCGCTCGCAGTTCTTTTGTTTCAAGGAGAGCTGCAAGCTATACTTCCGGCTTAGGCCTCAGTCTTCTGGGTCAGAGATTCAGCGGGTGGGCATAGTGATTTCCTTGCTACAAGGAGACCCACAGGTCTGGGCATATGGGTTGCAGCCTGACTGTCCGTCGCTTAAAAGTGTTGATGCTTTTTTTTACGGCACTGGGCATGTTGTATGATGACCCTGACAAGACGGCCTCAGCCGAGGCTCAGATTTCGATCCTTAAGCAAGGGCGACAGCAGGGGTTGTGTTTGTACTGTGGGAATAAAGGTCATGTGGTAGTATCATGCCCAGAAAAGCCGGAAAACTTCAGGGCCTGAGGGTGATGGGAAATATCCTGTCAGGCCAGAAGTCAGAATTTCCCAAGAAGACTTTTATCATTCCGGTGACCTTGAAGATCCTCGGTCAAACTGTCAAGACTGAGGCCTTTGTGGACAGTGGGGCCGACGGGGTTTTTATGGACCGCCAATTCGCCCTGAAACACTCTGTTCCCTTAGTACCCTTGGCATCGGAAATTGAGATTTGTGGGTTAAACGGGGAACCATTATCCCAAGGTAAAATTACCTCTTGCACTAGCCAGATTTCTTTGTTTATTGGAGCCACACACTCTGAAAAATTGTCCTTTTATGTGACTGTCTGTACTTTTGCCCCATTGGTGTTGGGGTTACCCTGGTTAAGGGCCCACAATCCTCAATTTGACTGGGTCTCTGGGGAGATTCTTAGTTGGGGTACTGATTGTTTCAGGAGTTGCTTGAGCCTTCCAGTCAGGCTCTCGCAGCTAAGTTTGCCAGGATTGCCAGGGTGTTATGCAGATTTTGCGGACGTGTTCTCCAAAAAAGTTGCAGAGGTACTACCTCCCCATCGCCCCTATGACTGTGCCATTGATTTGTTGCCAAATGCTAAGCTTCCCAAGAGCAGGTTGTACTCCCTGTCACGTCCTGAGACTCAGGCTATGGCAGAGTACATTCAGGAGAACTTGGCTAAGGGATTTATCAGACCTTCACAGTCTCCAGTTGGGTCGGGGTTCTTCTTCGTGGGTAAAAAGGACGGTTCGTTTCGACCCTGCATCGACTTCAGGGAATTGAACCGTATCACGATTAAAAACTCATACCCACTGCCTCTCATTTCGGTCTTGTTTGACCAGCTTCGTACTGCCACCATTTTTTCTAAGATTGACCTACGCGGTGCGTACAATCTAATCCGAATAAGAGAGGGGGATGAATGGAAGACTGCCTTTAATACCCACTCAGGGCATTATGAATATTTGGTGATGCCTTTTGGGCTCTGTAATGCCCCGGCAGTCTTCCAGGATTTCATGAATGATGTGCTCAGGGAATATTTGGATAGATTCTTAGTTGTATACTTAGATGACATCCTAATCTTCTCCCATTCCCTGGAGGAACATCGGAAGCATGTACGCTTAGTCCTCCAGAAACTCAGAGACCACCGGCTTGGGGCGAAGCTGGAGAAGTGCGAATTTGAAGTTCAGCAAATCACATTTCTAGGATATATTATCTCCCCAGAAGGTTTCCAAATGGAGGGTTCCAAGGTACAGGCAGTCCTGGATTGGGTGCAGCCCACTAGTTTGAAGGCGCTTCAGCGCTTCCTGGGCTTTGCGAATTTTTATAGACGATTTATCGCTGGATTTTCGTCTATTGTGGCGCCCTTGGTGGCACTCACTAAGAAAGGGGCGGATGTTGCTCACTGGTCTTGTGAGGCTAAAGTGGCTTTTGCCCGTCTCAAAAGGGCATTTGTTTCGGCCAAGGTGCTGCGACACCCAGATCCAGAGCGTCCTTTTGTGGTGGAGGTGGATGCCTCTGAGATGGGTATTGGGGCAGTGCTTTCTCAGATGGGAGTGTCTGATAATCGCCTTCATCCCTGTGCTTACTTTTCCCGTAAATTTTCGCCTGCCGAGATGAATTATGACGTGGGTAACCGGGAATTGTTGGCTATTAAGGATGCACTCGAGGAGTGGAGACACTGGCTTGAGGGGGCTAAGTTTGTGGTCTCAATTCTCACTGACCATAAGAATCTGGCATATTTAGAGTCAGCGAAGCGTCTCAATGCCAGGCAGGCACGATGGGCTTTGTTTTTTGCTCGCTTTAATTTTTTGATAACATATCGCCCTGGGTCAAAAAACATCAAGGCTGATGCGCTCTCGCGGAGTTTTGCTCCAATCCAGGAGACCACCGAGGAGCCGTTGCCCATTGTTTCCCCATCATGTATTAAAGTGGGCATTACCCAGGACCTCTTATCATTAGTCCTTAGAGCACAGGAGCAGGCTCCTCCAGACCTTCCGGTAGGTCTTTTGTTTGTGCCTCCTAGGTTAAGACAGCGAGTGTTCCTGGAATTCCATGCCAAGAAGTCTGCAGGTCACCCGGGTATTGCCAGAACTCGGGAGTTGCTATCTAGGGCGGTGTGGTGGCCCTCGGTGGCTAAGGATGTGGATCAGTGGGTTCGGGCATGTGACATCTGTGCCCGAAATAAGACTGCTAGAGGGGTTCCTGTTGGCCCATTACATCCACTCTCTATCCCATCTAAGCCATGGACCCACATTTCAATGGATTTTGTGGTGGATTTACCCAAATCCTCGGGGATGACAGCCATCTGGGTTGTCGTTGACAGGTTTTCGAAGATGGCGCACTTCGTTCCACTGGTTGGGCTGCCATCGGCCAGATGCCTGTCTGAATTATTTATGCTGCATGTTGTGCGTCTCCACGGGTTGCCACTTGATGTGGTCTCTGACCGCGAATCCCAGTTTGTGGCCAAATTCTGGAGGGCATTTTGTTCCGATCTCCAGATTTCTGTCAGCTTGTCGTCGGGCTACCATCCGCAGTCTAATGGGCAGACTGAAAGGGTGAACCAGTCCTTGGAGCAGTTCCTCAGGTGTTATGTCTCCAAGTGTCAGACTGACTGGGTTGCTCATCTGTCCATGGCGGAGTTTGCCTATAACAACGCGGCTCACTCTGCTACAGGGATCTCTCCCTTCCTTTGTGTGTATGGGCATCATTCTAAGGCCAATTCTTTTGACCCCCTGGACTCCACGCCTGGTGGTTCCTCTGTGGTTTCGGTCCTTAGAGGTATTTGGCGGAAAGTGAAGAAAGCCCTTGTGTCTGTGTCATTAGTGACCAAAAGGGTTTTTGATAAGCGGAAAAGACCCTGCAGCTTCAAATTAGGAGACTTCGTCTGGTTGTCTACCAAGAATTTGAAGTTGAGACAGCCATCTCATAAGTTAGGCCCCCGGTTCAGCGGCCCTTATAAGATCACCAGGGTTATCAATCCGGTGGCATTTCAGTTAGATCTGCCCCGTTCTTTGGGTATCAATAAAACATTTCATTGTTCCCTTTTAAAACGGGCGATTAGTAATCCTTCTTCCAGTGGAAGACCTTCCCCTCTTCTGATACGTGGCCAGAGGGAGTTTGTTGTTGAAAGGATTCTTGACTCCAAGGTGGTTCGGGGTCGGCTGTCATTTTTGGTGCACTGGAAGGGGTATGGCCCGGAGGAGCGGTCGTGGGTGCGCAGTTGTGATCTTCATGCCCCCAGACTGATACGCTCTTTCTTCTCGCAGTTCCCCGATAAACCCGGTGGTAGGGGTTCTTTGACCCCTCGTCAGAGAGGGGGTACTGTTAGGGTCTCCTGCCCTGTGCTGCCACGTCGTCATGGCAACCGGGAGACAAGTGCTAGCGGAGTGACCTGAGCGCAGCTGATACTCCGGTTCGGGTCTTTTGCTGTGCAGTGGTTATAGGCTCTGTGCATGGCAGGGGATCCGGTGCTGGTTTTTGTGCTCACAGTCTGTGAGGTCTGAGTGGGGCGTGGACAGCACCTGCTTTATAAGGCCTCTTCTCAGGGTAAGCAGATGCTGCTGAATCTTTGTTGGTTAGTCAGTTTCTGAAAGTTAGCCAGTACTGTGTAGCTTTGTATTTGTTTGTTGCTTACTGCAAATAGGCCTGGGGATTTGGTATTACACTCTGCCAATCCAGACCTAGCAGTAAGACTGGAGTCAGTCGTTTAGCTTGCTAGGGTTCTGTTACTACTCTGTGAACTTAGCAAGTTTGCGGCTGTATTCTAAGACTTGCCTGTCTAATCCTGTCTCACTGTGCTAGGTGTCAGGGGTCAGTTTAGTGGCAGTAAGCTGAACCTGTGCACTGCAAGTGAGAATTAGGATTGTGGAGACTCTCCTTGTGTCTATCATTCCATCTCTGACCAAGGAGTTTACTGCCACACCCGTTGGTAACCCTTTAGGGTTTTGCTGTTGCCCTTAGCAACAGCATTTCGGGTTCTCTACGTATTAAAACACAACATCTTGCTTTTCCCATCTGAGCAGTTCTAATACAAGGGAGATACCCAGTTCCTTAGCCTCTGGGCTTCTCTGTTCACTTTGTGTGTATTTTGTTACCCTATCACCTTCTGTGTACGTTATGTCATATTCCCCAGTCTGTCTGTAAGTCCATTTGTTTTGCATAACAGTTCAAACACCAGTACATTCCTGCAGGCACTGGAGTGCATAACAGTCCTGACACCAGTACTTTCCTGCAGGCACTGGTGTGCATAACAGCGGATAACTGAGGCCTTGGCATCCTGGGCGGTGAGAAACGTGGTTCCGGTATCCATCATTACTGCAGAGGCAACTAGAGACTTGTTGGAGCTACTGTGTCCCCGGTACCAAATACCATCTAGGTTCCATTTCTCTAGGCAGGCGATACCGAAAATGTACACAGACCTCAGAAAAAGACTCACCAGTGTCCTAAAAAATGCAGTTGTACCCAATGTCCACTTAACCACGGACATGTGGACAAGTGGAGCAGGGCAGGCTCAGGACTATATGACTGTGACAGCCCACTGGGTAGATGTATGGACTCCCGCCGCAAGAACAGCAGCGGCGGCACCAGTAGCAGCATCTCGCAAACGCCAACTCTTTCCTAGGCAGGCTACGCTTTGTATCACCGCTTTCCAGAATACGCACACAGCTAAAAACCTCTTACGGCAACTGAGGAAGATCATCGCAGATTGGCTTACCCCAATTGGACTCTCCTGTGGATTTGTGGCATCGGACAACGCCAGCAATATTGTGTGTGCATTAAATATGGGCAAATTCCAGCACGTCCCATGTTTTGCACATACCTTGAATTTGGTGGTGCAGAATTATTTAAAAAACGAGAGGGGCGTGCAAGAGATGCTGTCGGTGGCCAGAAGAATTGCGGGACACTTTCGGCGTACAGGCACCACGTACAGAAGACTGGAGCACCACCAAAAACGCCTGAACCTGCCCTGCCATCATCTGAAGCAAGAAGTGGTAACGAGGTGGAATTCAACCCTCTATATGCTTCAGAGGTTGGAGGAGCAGCAAAAGGCCATTCAAGCCTATACAACTGAGCACGATATAGGAGGTGGAATGCACCTGTCTCAAGCGCAGTGGAGAATGATTTCAACGTTGTGCAAGGTTCTGCAACCTTTTGAACTTGCCACACGTGAAGTCAGTTCAGACACTGCCAGCCTGAGTCAGGTCATTCCCCTCATCAGGCTTTTGCAGAAGAAGCTGGAGACATTGAAGGAGGAGCTAACACAGAGCGATTCCGCTAGGCATGTGGGACTTGTGGATGGAGCCCTTAATTCGCTTAACAAGGATTCACGGGTGGTCAATCTGTTGAAATCAGAGCACTACATTTTGGCCACCGTGCTCGATCCTAGATTTAAAACCTACCTTGGATCTCTCTTTCCGGCAGACACAAGTCTGCTGGGGTTCAAAGAACTGCTGGTGACAAAATTGTCAAGTCAAGCGGAACGCGACCTGTCAACATCTCCTCCTTCACATTCTCCCGCAACTGGGGGTGCGAGGAAAAGGCTCAGAATTCCGAGCCCACCCGCTGGCGGTGATGCAGGGCAGTCTGGAGCGACTGCTGATGCTGACATCTGGTCCGGACTGAAGGACCTGACAACGATTACGGACATGTCGTCTACTGTCACTGCATATGATTCTCTCACCATTGAAAGAATGGTGGAGGATTATATGAGTGACCGCATCCAAGTAGGCACGTCACACAGTCCGTACTTATACTGGCAGGAAAAAGAGGCAATTTGGAGGCCCTTGCACAAACTGGCTTTATTCTACCTAAGTTGCCCTCCCACAAGTGTGTACTCCGAAAGAGTGTTTAGTGCCGCCGCTTACCTTGTCAGCAATCGGCGTACGAGGTTACATCCAGAAAATGTGGAGAAGATGATGTTCATTAAAATGAATTATAATCAATTCCTCCGTGGAGACATTGACCAGCAGCAATTGCCTCCACAAAGTACACAGGGAGCTGAGATGGTGGATTCCAGTGGGGACGAATTGATAATCTGTGAGGAGGGGGATGTACACGGTGATATATCGGAGGATGATGATGAGGTGGACATCTTGCCTCTGTAGATCCAGTTTGTGCAAGGAGAGATTAATTGCTTCTTTTTTGGTGGGGGTCCAAACCAACCCGTCATTTCAGTCACAGTCGTGTGGCAGACCCTGTCACTGAAATGATGGGTTGGTTAAAGTGTGCATGTCCTGTTTATACAACATAAGGGTGGGTGGGAGGGCCCAAGGACAATTCCATCTTGCACCTCTTTTTTCTTTCATTTTTCTTTGCGTCATGTGCTGTTTGGGGGGTGTTTTTTGGAAGGGCCATCCTGTGTGACACTGCAGTGCCACTCCTAAATGGGCCAGGTGTTTGTGTCGGCCACTAGGGTCGCTTAGCTTACTCACACAGCTACCTCATTGCGCCTCTTTTTTTCTTTGCGTCATGTGCTGATTGGGGAGTGTTTTTTGGAAGGGCCATCCTGCGTGACACTGCAGTGCCACTCCTAGATGGGCCAGGTGTTTGTGTCGGCCACTAGGGTCGCTTAGCTTACTCACACAGCTACCTCATTGCGCCTCTTTTTTTCTTCTTTGCGTCATGTGCTGCTGTTTGGGGAGTGTTTTTTGGAAGGGCCATCCTGCGTGACACTGCAGTGCCACTCCTAGATGGGCCAGGTGTTTGTGTCGGCCACTAGGGTCGCTTAGCTTACTCACACAGCTACCTCATTGCGCCTCTTTTTTTCTTTGCGTCATGTGCTGTTTGGGGGGTGTTTTTTGGAAGGGCCATCCTGCGTGACACTGCAGTGCCACTCCTAGATGGGCCAGGTGTTTGTGTCGGCCACTAGGGTCGCTTATCTTAGTCACACAGCTACCTCATTGCGCCTCTTTTTTTTCTTCTTTGCGTCATGTGCTGCTGTTTGGGGAGTGTTTTTTGGAAGGGCCATCCTGCGTGACACTGCAGTGCCACTCCTAGATGGGCCAGGTGTTTGTGTCGGCCACTAGGGTCGCTTAGCTTACTCACACAGCTACCTCATTGCGCCTCTTTTTTTCTTTGCGTCATGTGCTGTTTGGGGAGTGTTTTTTGGAAGGGCCATCCTGTCTGACACTGCAGTGCCACTCCTAGATGGGCCAGGTGTTTGTGTCGGCCACTAGGGTCGCTTAGCTTACTCACACAGCTACCTCATTGCGCCTCTTTTTTTCTTTGCGTCATGTGCTGTTTGGGGAGTGTTTTTTGGAAGGGCCATCCTGCGTGACACTGCAGTGCCACTCCTAGATGGGCCAGGTGTTTGTGTCGGCCACTTGGGTCGCTTAGCTTAGCCATCCAGCGACCTCGGTGCAAATTTTAGGACTAAAAATAATATTGTGAGGTGTGAGGTGTTCAGAATAGACTGAAAATGAGTGGAAATTATGGTTATTGAGGTTAATAATACTTTGGGATCAAAATGACCCCCAAATTCTATGATTTAAGCTGTTTTTTAGGGTTTTTTGAAAAAAACACCCGAATCCAAAACACACCCGAATCTGACAAAAAAAATTCGGTGAGGTTTGCCAAAACGCGTTCGAACCCAAAACACGGCCGCGGAACCGAACCCAAAACCAAAACACAAAACCCGAAAAATTTCCGGTGCTCATCACTATTATCAACACATACATTTATTTCTCTTACAGAGTACTGGTAGGAGGGTCTGGGAACCTAGCTTCCATTTGCCCCATTTTCAAAACTTGTCAGTTTTACCTGCTTGTTTATAGGGCGATCCTTCTCTTCACAACTGTGTCCCTTTATTAGTAAGTAGCCTTTGCCTGCAGCTTTGCCTGTATGGATGTGTGTTATTGCTCAATGGAATTAATTTTACATAGACAGTAGTGGCATCTAATATTGAGATACTTATTTTATATTGATCACAAAAAGTCTTTGTAAACAGAATTTACTGTTTTTCCTTCAGGGATTAACACAAAAAATTGCTTACGGCTACTAAGTCATTAGCAAGCCCCGTAGAGCTGCTCATGGGAGAAGCAGCTGGTCCCGAGTTCTGTGCCTGTAGTCCAGAGTGTTTTGTTCCTGTGACTTGTTGATCATCATAGCGAACCAGACTTTTATAGGAATCTGCAGGTGCTTGAATTGCCAGGTCGCAATAGAATCTCTGCCTCAATTAGGTTCCTCTGCAGCGCAGTCACTTTTAGTCAGGTTGCTTTCAGCTAATTGCCTTAGTCTAGCTTGCTTAGCTGCAGTGCAGTGGCGTAAGTTCATCCCAGTTGCCACCCCTATATTTAGATAAATATATGTATGTATGTATGTATGTATGTATGTATGTGTGTGTGCGTGTGTGATACCCAGGATTAGAACACATGACCTGTTAAACTGACAGCAGACACTTTACTGATGGAGCTATTTTCTCCTGTACAGGAAGCATGAGAATTGTAACTATATGAAGTGATGTGTAATTGTCAGAGAAGTAACTCCATATAGTGAAGATAGCGGTCAATTAACTTAATGCAATGGTGTCACAGAATGGGAGGAGAAGTGCCCCCCTTCAGAGCAGGAGCCCGGCGGCAGATGACTCCGTTGCCTCCCATAGTTCTGCCTCTGCTGCAGTGGAAACTTTGGACAGATTCAATCTCTTTCAAGATGGCATTATTGTACCACTATAAAATACAGTACAACGATAACACAAAATTAAATTCATGGGGCAATCAATCTCACAGTCCAGTCTATGGATCTTATTCAGCAGTTGTAATTGCTGCGATTTTGCTAATGTACGATTTTTGGCTGTCTGCACATGCGTCGCAACCGCATACGTGTTAACAATGTGATCGCATCCTGGAAGGATGCAATCGGACCGTGAATTAAAGGGGTAGGCTTTTTTTGGGGAAGGCGCGACATAGAGTTAGGGAAGAGTGGTCCGGACAGCTCAGGGCCGCTGCAGGGGAAAACATAGAGCTTACATATGCAGCCATGCTGTGTATGCAGGGGGGCTACCGGTAAGCCTGATGCCTGTATTGTGTTTGCATTTCTAAATGCGATTGCAGCACTGGGCGGCGCTTATTATGCTGGGCGACCTTGCCCTGTGCTGCCCGGCCCTCAGCATTAGATTTTTTTTTTAGTAGCTGATTTTGTGATTTTGCAGAATATGCTACTGAAGCTGAATCAGGGCCTAAGTTCACTGTAGTCAAACAAATATTATCTTTTAGATCCCAAATCCATTGCTACTAAACCTATAGTAACACTGAAAGGCTGCAAGTAGCGTGACCAGCGACTCTATCATACTGTATGTAGCACCTATGAAACTGAGTGCCAATTCAAGGAGCACAAGGCATTACACCGTGCGGCCAGAAGAGCAGCCCTTATTAAAGGCATGACTAAACAACATCTAGTGTGACATTGTGCCATGGCCAAGCATCACATCTCAGCAATTAGATATAGGATTATCAATCAAATCATTAAGGGGGGTAGTTTCTTCTAGTTCCAGAAAAATATAATTTCTTTACATATTTTCATCATACCTTATTCAATATGTCATAGTATATAAAAAAAGATATAATTTAAGTGTAGATACATCACACCTTATCCGATATATCATAGTACATAAAAAAATAATATAATTTTAAGTATAGATACAAACTCTTTTGTCGGCAGACAGAATTTTATTAATAATTTATATGCTTTATAAATTTTGGCTACATTTGTATTGTGTACAGAGTACTGAGCTTTGATATTGTGAACATATTTAGTATAGAATCCTAAAAGTTATTTAATATCACACAGATCGGTTATTTTATGTAACAATGTAAACAGCAGGGTCGATGCCTCGCCAATTTCGGGCAGGATCGACCCTTTCACACAGAAAGAGACCCGTATTTATGGGTGTAGTATGGTATGCCGGCGGCCGGGCTCCCGGCGACCAGCATACCGGCACCGGGAGCCCGACCGCCAGCATACCGACACTGTGGTGAGCGCAAAGGAGCCCCTTGTGGGCTTGCTGTGCTTGCCACGCTATTTTATTCTCCCTCCATGGGGGTCCTGGACCCCCCACGAGGGAGAATATATGTCGGTATGCCGGGTGTCGGGATTCCGGCGCGGGTATACTGTGCGCCGGGATCCCGACATTCGGCATAGTGAAGAACACCCGTATTTATCGCCAAATTACCAGGTAGAAATGCTTGACCCAGTAATTTGCTTGTTTGTGTAATAAAGGTATAACAAAAGTTATGTCATTGTTTCTGTGCCTCTTTCAAACAGGATAGCATTCCGTGTATACTATATCTGTTTGTCTAGGATAATCTGTCGATATGAATTTTTTGACATGTACTGAATACTAGTGATGAGCGGGTTCGGTTCCTCGGGATCCGAACCCCCCCGAACTTCACCCATTTTACACAGTTCCGAGGCAGCCTCGGATCTTCCCACCTTGCTCAATTAACCAGAGCGCGCCCGAACGTCATCATCCCGCTGTCGGATTCTCGCGAGATTCGTATTCTATATAAGGAGCCACGCGTCGCCGTCATTTTCACTCGTGCGTTGGAGATGATAGCGAGAAAACGTGGCTGCGTTCTCTCAGTTTCTGTGTTCAGTGTGCTGCAAATATCTGTGCTCAGTTTGCTGCAAATATCTGTGCTCAGTGTGCTGAAAATATCTACGTTCTCTGCCTGAAAAATGCTCCATATCTGTGCTGCATTGTAGTATATAGTAGGAGGATAGTGCAGAATTTTGCTGACCACCAGTATATATATATATAGCAGTATGGTACAGTAGTCCACTGCTCTACCTCTGTGTCGTCAAGTATACTATCCATCCATACCTGTGCTGCATTTTAGTTGTGCGCAGTATATAGTAGGAGGACAGTGCAGAATTTTTGCTGACCACCAGTATATATATAGCAGTACGGTATAGTAGTCCACTGCTCTACCTCTGTGTCGTCAAGTATACTATCCATCCATACCTGTGCTGCATTTTAGTTGTGCGCAGTATATAGTAGGAGGACAGTGCAGAATTTTGCTGACCACCAGTATATATATAGCAGTACGGTACAGTAGTCCACTGCTCTACCTCTGTGTCGTAAAGTATACTATCCATCCATACCTGTGCTGCATTTTAGTTGTGCGCAGTATATAGTAGGAGGATAGTGCAGAATTTTGCTTACCACCAGTATATATATAGCAGTACGGTACAGTAGGCCATTGCTATTGATATATATTACTGGTATAAAATTCCAGACATTAAAAAATGGAGAACAAAAATGTGGAGGGTAAAATAGGGAAAGATCAAGATCCACTTCCACCTCGTGCTGAAGCTGCTGCCACTAGTCATGGCCGAGACGATGAAATGCCATCAACGTCGTCTGCCAAGGCCGATGCCCAATGTCATAGTAGAGAGCATGTAAAATTCTAAAAACAAAAGTTCAGTAAAATGACCCAAAAATCAAAATTAAAAGCGTCTGATGAGAAGCGTAAACTTGCCAATATGCCATTTATGACACGGAGTGGCAAGGAACGGCTGAGGCCCTGTCCTATGTTCATGGCTAGTGGTTCAGCTTCACGTGAGGATGGAAGCACTCATCTTCCCGCTAGAAAAATGAAAAGACTTAGGCTGGCAAAAGCACAGCAAAGAACTGTACGTTCTTATAAATCACAAATCCCCAAGGAGAGTCCAATTGTGTCGGTTGCGATGCCTGACCTTCCCAACACTGGACGGGAAGAGGTGGCACCTTCCACCATTTGCACGCCCCCTGCAAGTGTTGGAAGGAGCACCCGCAGTCCAGTTCCTGATAGTCAGATTAAAGATGTCACTGTTGAAGTACACCAGGATGAGGATATGGGTGTTGCTGGCGCTGAGGAGGAAATTGACAAGGAGGATTCTGATGGTGAGGTGGTTTGTTTAAGTCAGGCACCCGGGGAGACACCTGTTGTCCGTGGGACGAATATGGCCATTGACATGCCTGGTCAAATCACACAAAAAAAATCACCTCTTCGGTGTGGAATTATTTCAACAGAAATGCGGACAACAGGTGTCAAGCCGTGTGTTGCCTTTGTCAAGCTGTAATAAGTAGGAGTAAGGACGTTAACCACCTAGGAACATCCTCCCTTATACGTCACCTGGAGCGCATTCATCAGAAGTCATTGACAAGTTCAAAAACTTTAGGTGACAGCAGAAGCAGTCCACTGACAACTAAATCCCTTCCTCTTGTAACCAAGCTCCTGCAAACCACACCACCAACTCCCTCAGTGTCAATTTCCTCCTTTGACAGGAAAGCCAATAGTCCTGCAGGCCATGTCACTGGCAAGTCTGACGAGTCCTCTCCTAACTGGCATTCCTCCGATGCATCCTTGAGTGTAACGCCTACTGCTGCTGGCACTGCTGTTGTTGCTGCTGGGAGTCGATTGTCATCCCAGAGGGGAAGTCGAAAGACCACTTGTACTACTTCCAGTTAGCAATAGACTGTCCAACAGTCTTTTGCGAGGAAGATGAAATATCACAGCAGTCATCCTGCTGCAAAGCAGATAACTCAGGCCTTGGCAGCCTGGGTGGTGTTAAACGTGTGTCCGGTATCCACCGTTAATTCACAGGGAATTAGACAATTAATTGAGTTAATGTGTCCCCGGTACCAAATACCATCTAGGTTCCACTTCTCTAGGTAGGCGATACCGAGAATGTACACAGACCTCAGAAAAAGAGCCACCAGTGTCCTAAAAAATGCAGTTGTACCCAATGACCACTTAACCACGGACATGTGGACAAGTGGAGCAGCTGCAGGGCAGACTCAGGACTATATGACTGTGACAGCCCACTGGGTAGATGTATTGGCTCCCGCCGCAAGAACAGCAGCTGCGGCACCAGTAACAGCATCTTGCAAACGCCAACTCGTTTCTAGGCAGGCTACGCTTTGTATCACCGCTTTCCATAAGAGGCACACAGCTGACAACCTCTTACAGAAACTGAGGAACATCATCGCAGAATGGCTTACCCCAATTGGACTCTAATGGGGATTTGTGACATCGGACAACGCCACCAATATTGTGCGTGCATTACATGTGGGCAAATTCCAGCACGTCCCATGTTTTGCACATACATTGAATTTGGTGGTGCAGAATTTTTTTAAAAATGACAGGGGCATGCAAGAGATGCTGTCGGTGGCCCAAAGAATTGCGGGCCACTTTCGGCATTCAGTCACCGCGTGCCGAAGACTGGACCACCAGCAATCACTCCTGAACCTGCCCCGCCATCATCTGAAGCAAGAGGTGGTAACGAGGTGGAATTCAACCCTCTATAGGCTTCAGAGGATGGAGGAGCAGCAAAAGGCCATTCAAGCCTATACATCTGCCTACGATATAGGCAAAGGAGGGGGAATGCACCTGACTCAAGCGCAGTGGAGAATGATTTCAACGTTGTGCAAGGTTCTGCAACCCTTTGAACTTGCCACACGTGAAGTCAGTTCAGACACTGCCAGCCTGAGTCAGGTCATTCCCCTCATCAGGCTTTTGCAGAAGAAGCTGGAGAGATTGAAGGAGGAGCTAAAACAGAGCGATTTCGCTAGGCATGTGGGACTTGTGGATGGAGCCCTTCATTCGCTTAACCAGGATTCACGGGTGGTCAATCTGTTTAAATCAGAGCACTACATTTTGGCCACAGTGCTCGATCCTAGGTTTAAAGTCTACGTTGTATCTCTCTTTCCGGCAGACACAAGTCTGCAGAGGTGCAAAGACCTGCTAGTGAGACACTTGTCAAGTCAAGTGGAACGTGACCCGTCAACAGCTCCTCCTTCACATTCTCCCGCAACTGGGGCTGCGAGGAAAAGGCTAAGAATTCCGAGCCCACCCGCTGGCGGTGATGCAGGGCAGTCTGGAGCGAGTGCTGACATCTGGTCCGGACTGAAGGACCTGCCAACGATTACTGATATGATTCTCTCACCATTGAAAGAATGGTGGAGGATTATATGAGTGACCGCATCCAAGTAGGCACGTCAGACAGTCCGTACGTATACTGGCAGGAAAAAGAGGCAATTTGGAGGCCCTTGAACAAACTGGCTTTATTTTACCTAAGTTGCCCCCCTCCAGTGTGTACTCCGAAAGAGTGTTTAGTGCAGCCGCTCACCTTGTCAGCAATCGGCATACGAGCTACTTCCAGAAAATGTGGAGAAGATGATGTTCATCAAAATTAATTATAATCAATTCCTCCATGGAGACATTCACCAGCAATTGCCTCCAGAAAGTACACAGGAACCTGAGATGGTGGATTCCAGTGGGGACGAATTAATACTCTGTGAGGAGGGGGATGTACACAGTGAAAGGGGTGAGTAATCAGACGATGAGGAGGAGTTGGACATCTTGCCTCTGTAGAGCCAGTTTGTGCAAGGAGAAATTGATTGCTTCTTTTTTGGTGGGGGCCCAAACCAACCAGTCATTTCAGTCACAGTCGTCTGGCAGACCCGGTCGCTGAAATGATGGGTTTGTTAAAGTGTGCATGTCCTGTTTATACAACATGGGTGGGAGGGCCCAAGGACAATTCCATCTTGCACCTCTTTTTTCTTTAATTTATTTTTGCATCATGTGCTGTTTGGGACCTATTTTTTAAATCTGCCATCCTGTCTGACACTGCAGTGCCACTACTAGATGGGCCAGGTGTTTGTGTCGGCCACTTGGGTTGCTTAGCTTAGCCATCCAGCGAGCTTGGTACACCTCTTTTTTTCTTTGCATCATGTGCTGTTCGGGGACTATTTTTTAAATCTGCCATCCTGTCTGACACTGCAGTGCCACTCCTAGATGGGCCAGGTGTTTGTGTCCGCCACTTGGGTCGCTTAGCTTAGCCATCCAGCGTCCTCTGTGCAAATTTTAGGACTAAAAATAATATTGTGAGGTGTGAGGTGTTCAGAACAGACTAGAAATTAGTGGAAATTATGGTTATTGGGGTTAATGATACCATGGGATCAAAATGACCCCCCAAATTCTATGATTTAATCTGTTTTTGAGGGTTTTTTGTAAAAAAACACCCGAATCCAAAACACACCCGAATCCGACAACAAATTTTCAGGGAGGTTTTGCCAAAACGCGTCCGAATCCAAAACACGGCCTGCGGAACCGAATCCAAAACCAAAACACAAAACCCGAAAAATGTCCGGTGCACATCACTACTGAATACCAATATATATTAAACAGCATTAGCCAAGTTTTCATTTCTTCAGTGCAAATATTATTTACTGCAAAAGTTAATTATTGCACTTAGATGATGTAAGAAAAGGAGAATATGTGAGGTTGCTATGGGAACTGTTTATATTGTTAGAATTTTTCTTAATATCTTATATTACTATACAGACTATCAGGTCATTTATAAGGAGAGAGAAAAGTCACGTGTGGTCGTGTTCAGGTGTAGAACACGCAGTATGAGGAATGTGTTATAGCTGCATTTTCTTGATAAACATAGAGCAAGTGAAGCAGTCTGGCATGCACTGAGAAAGGCACACTTCATCACTCATGCTAACCCCGTTATTCATCACTCACTTCATTATCCCCCACTCAGTAGGATAGGTATGGAAATTTGGCATGGTTACAATTAAACATCAGGATCGGCACACAAAGGGATAGAGAATATTGCAAAATATATATACATATATTTTATATCGAATGTAGGGTTCTGGTTTGAATGGTCGACCATGTTATTCATTAGGTCGACCACTATTGAAAATGGTCAACACGGGGCAGGTCGACACACGATAAGGTCAACATGGATTTTTTAACTGATTTTGGTGTCATTTTTCCGTAACATGACCTGGAACCCCAATTAGTGTACCGCATCCCCTTGCATGGCTCGCAGGTTACAGTTCCCAATCGTAGTCCACGTGGATGGTAAAGTATGAAAAAGTTAAAAATATAATTGTTTTTTTAAAAAAAAGTCATGTCGAATTTTTCATGCGTCGACCATTTTCATGTGTCGACCATATGTACATGTCAACCAATAGTGGTTGACCTAATGACTGTCGACCTTAGCATGGTCGACCAACCAAACGGATACTGGAATGTAGAGCATGAGTATACTTTTGACATGCAATGTGCTATACTACAGTAGTTAAAATATATACAGTACATTACAGTAACTTAACAGTCATTTATATTTCAGAAAGTGTTTCATGTACTTTTCCACTCGGTATTTGTCATACCTCTTATGAATTACACAGCTGATCAGGAAATAAAGTAAAACTGGTGTCTGGTGCAATTGTGTCCAGTGGTGGGGCTGGATATGAGGATATGCTGTATTTCATGATTAGCATTACTGCCTCACAGTTCAGAGATATCTGCTGTGGTCCCGTGGCACATCAGTCTCCACAGTCTCCACAGGGTTCTATAGGCTGCATTGTGCATATATCAAGCTCTGGAAAGTTGAGTTCGACACTCCATGGGGGGAGGGGTGGTGATGGTTTGCGGAGTGCGGATGACAATCTCATGGTCCACCACGCCCACAGCACCCCCCAGAGTTTACATTGCAGCCACCATGGCTGAGCCTCCCATGCAAATTTCTGGCCTAAGCTGTGCCAGCCGACTCAGACTCGGCTCGGTCATGACCTATAGATGGCAATGCAGATGGCATCATAGGGCAAACAGCTGCATGCCAAACTGCTTGCGCACAGTACAGATGCAGTCACTGAGGCTCCTGATGCATTTTGGCGGATGAGGGAGGTACTGTATGGCTGATCACTGGTGGTCCGTCTGGATCACTCTATAGCTCCTCCTGCCCGGTAGCTGTCTGTGACAAGGGAGGCCACTCTTTTGTGAAAGGGGAGGAGGAACAATAAATCAATGTTTTTTGTTTTTTTCTTGGGGCAATGAGTCAATGTCTGTTTTTTATTTTTCCACTGTGGGGGACAGTATATGTTTTTTTTATTTTCCCTGTGGGGGCAAAGTGTATTTTTTTTAACCTATGTGTCAAATGTATTTTTGTTATGTATTAATTATGGATAAAAGACCCTATTCAGGTTCAGTTGCAGATTCTGCTAAAAAGCAGAATCTGCAACTGCTTCTATAGCATGGTGGGGTCCTCCCAGTGCAGGGCGAGGCCACCCAGCATGCTAATTGGTGGCTAGCGATGCGATCGCAAAACAATTGCTTCACAATTTATCACACAAGGTGCTAGCAGACTCGGGGCCGACCCCGTATGTTATTCTGAATGAGTTAATCTTAAGGGCCCTACACATTTAACGATCCGCCGCCGAGCTGCCCGATGGTGGTGACGGGCGACCCGGTAACGCGGTGGGGGGGCGGGGCAGTGACGGGGGGAGTAAAGTTTCTTCACTCCCCCCGTTCCCCCCCCCCCCCCCCCCCCCGTCACACGGCTCCATAGAAGTGCAGGCAAATATGGACGAGTTCGTCCATATTGGCCTACATGCACAGCCGACAGGGCACCAGCGATGAACGAGCATCGTTCATCGCTGGAGCCTCCACACTCAAAGATATGAACGGTATCTCGTTCATTAATGAAAGAGATCGTTCATATCTTTTACTTTTTTCACCCAGTGTGTAGGGCCTATTAGAGTATCTCTGCTTTGGAATACTACGGGATCACATTCTGTAAAAACACTTATGTGATCTTTTACTTATGAGTGAAAAGATATGTAATGGAAACTTTTAATCCTAGTGCAGCAGCCATGCAAAATTGTTCATGTTTGCAGTAAAATTGTTATTTAATTGTGTCTGACGCTTGCAACAGTGTATAATTAAACTGCTCGTTTTAGCTAACCCACACACTGAGAAAGAGATACAAAAGTGGGAGTTAAAGGTAACGTGTCTGCTCATCATTCTAAGCACCTGCAATGAGTGATTTCACATGGAAGACTGCCAGAGAATATGTTTTTCAAATCCTCATTTTAAAACCGATTCTCTTGTTTTAACATTGCAATATAAAATGATGAATTATTCCATTTAATATTGTTAGTGGATGACCAGCATACATATACTTACAATTGGAATTGTGATATTAGTAATATACTTCTACTTGTGATTTATGAAACATATTAAGTACGTACCACACTGTAGGGTAATTAAATGTCAGTCTTTAGGCACGGTTGGATCATTTACAATTTATTTCAGCATGATTAAATATTTTAAAGAGAATCCCACCTACTGTACAGTATAGTAGTTATTTATCTTAAATCTATACCCACATGGAGTATTTGCTGTGCTGCCTAATTAGTGACATTGATAAATTTACACTGATCACTTTATGGAATAAATGTACTATAGGAAGTCAAACCCTAAACACAGGGCCATACTGGGGGGTAAGATATATCAAAGTAAATAATTCAGTAAATCCTCTGAAAATTGCTGTTTTCTGAGGATTACTGCAATACATATGGGCCCTTATTCCGAGTTGTTCGCTCGCAAGCTGCTTTTAGCAGCATTGCACACGCTAAGCCGCCGCCTACTGGGAGTGAATCTTAGCATAGTAAAATTGCGAACGAAAGATTCGCAATATTGCGAAAAGACTTCTCTGCAGTTTCTGAGTAGCTCGAGACTTACTCTGCCAGTACGATCAGTTCAGTGCTTGTCGTTCCTGGTTTGACGTCACAAACACACCCAGCGTTCACCCAGACACTCCACCGTTTCTCCAGCCACTCCCGCGTTTTTCCCAGAAACGGTAGCGTTTTTTCACACACTCCCATGAAACGGCCAGTTTCCGCCCAGAAACACCCACTTCCTGTCAATCACATTACGATCACCAGAACGAAGAAAAAACCTCGTAATGCCGTGAGTAAAATTTCTACCTGCATAGCAAATTTACTTGGCGCAGTCGCACTGCGGACATTGCGCATGCGCATTAGCGACTAATCGCTCCGTTGCGAGAAAAAAATAATGAGCGAACAACTCGGAATGACCCCCATGGATCCCTGTATTTATTCAAAATGTCTGTAGCAGATATCCGAGACATCTGCTGTGATCTCATGGCACAGTAGTCCCCATAGGACTCTATGGGCATAGGTGATCATTCCGAGTTGATCGCTAGCTGCATTCGTTCGCTGTGCAGCGATGAAGCAAAAAATCGGGACTTCTGCGCATGAGGTGCAATGCGCATGCGTGAAGTACTATTACAATGAACGATGTAGTTTCACACAAGGTCTAGCGAAGCTTTTCAGTCGCACTGCTAGCAGCAGAGTGATTGACATGAAGTGGGCATTTCTGGGTGTCAACTGACCATTTTCAGGGAGTGTTCGAAAAAACGCAGGCGTGCCAGGAAAAACGCAGGTGTGGCTGGACGAATGCAGGGCGTGTGTGTGACGTCAAAACATGAACTGAACAGTCTGAAGTCATCGCAAGCGCTGAGTAGGTATTGAGCTACTCTAAAACTGCACAACATTTTTTTGCCGTCGCTCTGCGATCCTTTCGTTCGCACTTCTGCTAAGCTAAAATACACTCCCAGTGGGAGGCGGCATAGCGTGTGCACGGCTGCTAAAATCTGCTAGCGAGCGAACAACTCAGAATGACCACCATTGTGCCTTCATGCAGGGCCGTAACTACGTGTGTGCCAAGTGGGCCTGGCACACAGTGCAGTTGCCCTGAGGGCGCATGGCCAGCGGCATGTAATGAGTCAAATTGACTCATTACATGCCGCCTCTGCTGTGTGCGCTGTGCGGCTCCACAGTGCTGTGGAGGAGAGAGCAGCGCCGGGCAGCGGAGAAGGAGGAGGAGGGAGGGGGACTGGAGCCGCAGTAGCGCTATTTCATTGGTAGTAAGCGCCGCTGCAGCAGTCCCCTCTCCTTCCGTATTGGCTGCCCGGCGCTGCTGTGGATGCAGGGATGCGGTTCCTCCATCCCAGCATCCACAGCAGTGCCGGGCAGCCAATATGGAAGGAGAGGGGACAGCTGAAGTGGCGCTTACTACCAATGAAATAGCGCTACTGCGGCTCCAGTCCCCCTCCCTCCTCCTCCTTGTCCGATGCCTGCACCAAGGGAGCTGCCAGCACGAGGAGCCTGTCAGCGGGGAGATGGTAAGTATCTCTCTCTCTCTCTTTCTTTCTTTCTCTCTCTCTCTCTCTCTCTGGGACACTGTCTGCCATAATGTGTAAAAAGGGGGACACCATCTGCCGTAATATGTAAAAAGGGGGCCTGGCTGCCGCAATGTGTAAAAAGGGGGCCTGGCTGCCGCAATGTGTAAAAAGGGGGACTGGCTGCCGCAATGTGTAAAAAGGGGGACACCGTTTGCCGTAATATGTAAAAAGGGGGCCTGGCTGCCGCAATGTGTAAAAAGGGGGACTGGCTGCCGTAATGTGTAAAAAGGGGGCCTGGCTGCCGCAATGGGTAAAAAGGGGGACTGGCTGCCGTAATGTGTAAAAAGGGGGACTGGCTGCCGCAATGTGTAAAAAGGGGGACACCGTCTGCCGTAATATGTAAAAAGGGGGCCTGGCTGGTGCAATGTGTAAAAAGGGGGACTGTCTGGCGTAATATGTAAAAAGGGGGACGCTGTCTGCTGTAATGTGTAAAAAGGGGACGCTATCTGCCGTAATGTGTAAAAAGGGGGACGCTGTCTACCGTACTGTGTAAAAATGGGGACGCTGTCTGCCGTAATATGTAAAAAGGGGACGCTGTCTGCCATAATGTGTAAAAAAGGGGACGCTGTCTGCCATAATGTGTAAAAAGGGGGACGCTGTCTGCTGTACTGTGTAAAAATGGGAACACTGTCTGCCGTAATGTGTAAAAAAGGGGACACTGTCTGACGTAATGTGTAAAAAGGGGACGCTGTCTGCCGTAATGTGTAAAAAGGGGGACTGCCTGCTGTAATGTGTAAAAAGGGGGACGCTGTCTGTGGTAATGTATAAAAGGGCTCTACCTAGTGTAGTGGCGCTACTGTGCAGCGTAAGCGTAATTTGAATAATGGAGACTACTGTGCACCGTAGTATGAATTGCTATTATTTTGTGGCCACGCCCCTTCCCCATGAAGCCACACCCCTATATATATGAAGCACTGCCCCTATCTTACATGGGGGGCGCCAATGCCGTTTCTTGCACACAGCGTTAAAATGCCTAGTTACGGCACTGCCTTCGTGCATCAAACCCTAGAAAAAATCAATGGAGAGGGATCTCTTGCTTATGCATACACTGACACCAGCACATGCACATTTGGAAGTCTAAAACCCAGAAGACTACACATCGACAAGACAGCTCTATATCGGAAGAATGGTCCAGGCAAAATGTTTCTAGTTGGAGATTATAACAATTTATCTATATATAAATATATATTATATATATAAATGTGAAAGCCCTCACTCACTCACTGACTGACTCATCACTAATTCTCTTACTTCCCGATATGTTAGGAAGCTGAAATGTAACATAGGTATTCTTAAGGTGGGAAATAGGAAAAAATATGTTATTAGAATTTTACTAAACCTCCTCTAAGGCGATAAATAGAGGGTTGACATAATAACATAATTAACGATGTGTGGCTTGCGTTACGTGAACGGTAAAGCCTGAACGGACAATGGGATCAAAATTTGTATTGCACCGCCAGTGGGTAGAATTTAATAAACTACAAAAATGGTCCTGTTACTTTTTACCGTATCTGCTACGGGTGCTCCTCGTGTAATGCCAAGAACCAAGAACCATGGATTAATATTTAGGTACATTAAGACGTCTCAAATTTCCATCTCTATAGAGTTACCAAATTTTTAACACTCATGTATATGTACCACCGTGAAAATCAGAAACTCCCATACGTAGAACAGCTAGTTTGCAATGTTTGAAAAGACTGATCACAGTGGATGTCTTTATATATCCAAATTCATCATATGGTACATCTATGTGAATCTTACACAAAGGATACCAAACTAACTTTAGTAATTAGGCAAAGTAAGTCAAACAACCATATACCATCAGTGCAGCAAAACATTGGGTCTAATTCAACATGTATCGCTATTCAGAGAAATCGCAAATTGAGCGATTATCGAACAACTGCGCATGAGTAGCGTTCGCATTGTGCATGCAAAGGGTAATAGCGATATAAATTGCGTACAGATCATAATCGCAATGTAGCCGCATTGTTTGACTGACAGGAAGCTGGCGTTTCTGGGTGGAAACCTGACGTTTTCTGGGTGTGTCAGAAAAAACGCAGGGGTGTCCAGTCGCTTTGGGGGAGGGTCTTCGATGTCAGCGCAGACCACTTCCAGGCCATCTCAGTCACAGATTAGTGGCAGCCTCAGACCTACTCACATTTGCTCAGATGGCAAAGATTCTTTGATGTTCCGGGAACTGTGTATGCATCTGCGAGAGGATAGCAAACTGGGCGTTTTTTCTTCCTGTTGAGACGGTACCATTCTACTCGCAGACAACTGCAATTTCTCAGAATAGCGATCCTTGCTGAATTAGGCCCATAGTCTCAAAATGCTATACATTCAAATTGTAAAAGTCAGCTAACCATAACCAGTAAACTGCTGTGCCATCTAATTTTTGCAAATAATGGATGAATCAATATTGGTCCATGATGTTATCACCCAATCACAAAAAATTAGTCAGATGCAGATATCCCCCCCCCCCCACCCCCCCCATTCTTCCCACCCAGATTAAAAGAAAAATGTTGGTCTACATGCAGATAAATGCACAAAGATTCACAGGGGCCGAGTCTACTGCGCATGTGCTATATTCTGGCACTATTTTTCAAACTATGGTCACCATATTCCCAGATAGATTGCCCTAATAAGATTTGATTCCCACCATGGTCCCATCTGTGTTCATATATTTTCCCTGTGCTTGTGTGGGGTTCCTCCTATTTACTCAAACAGTTCAAAAATATACTGGTAGGTTAACTAGTTTCTGACAAAAAGTCACTCTAATGTGTATTATACTTGCCTACTTTTTCCTTCTCCTCTTCATCAGAAGCTCAGACAGGAGATGCTGTTAATCACCCCGGGGGGCTGGGCCAGGCTCTTCTTAGCATCATAGGTCTCCATTGTGGCATGATGCAGCGAATAATGGGCCTGTTGGGAGGGGGCAGGGCTAAGATGCTGCAATTCTTATTGAATCACAACTTATTGGCCTTGCACCCCCCACTTCCCCCAAGGATCCACATTGACCTGCATTATCTCCCCATCCTGTCCACTTCACTAGGAAGTGGGCAGGATGTAGAGGATCCACTCATTCTTCTGTCGGTCAAGGAGACTGAAAAATTGGGAGTCCCCCGCACCTTCTGGTAGACTGGGTAAAAATGATGTGCATCTACAGTATGTGTATGTGTTATGGAATATAGATTGCAAGCTCTATAGGATCAGGGACTGATGTGAATGGCCAAATATTCCCTGTAAAGCGATGTGAAATAAGGAGATTTATGGTAGACTTACCATTGTTAAATCTCTTTCAGCGAGGTACACTGGATACCACAGGGAATAACACCGGGGTGTAGAGCTTGGTCTTGATCCGAGGCACCAACAGGCTAAAGCTTTGACTGTTCCCAGGATGCACTGCACCACCTCCTCTATAGCACCGCCTCCAGGCACTGGAGCTCAGTTTTGTTAACCAGTCCAATGCAGTAGCAGGTAAGAGAAACGGTAGATGTTAGTCACATAGAACCACATTCTCATGACAGGAGAAGGGACTAGCGGCTAATGCCATACCCAAAGAAGCTAAGTGCGTTAGGGTGGGCGCCCTATGGAATCCAGTGTACCTCGCAGAAAGAGATTTAACAATGGGCTACCATAAATCTCCTTTTCTGCAGCGGGGTACACTGGTATTCCACAGGGAATAACATCGGGATGTTTTAAAGCAGTTCCTCATGGGAGGGGATGCACTGTAGTGGGCACAAGAACCCAGCGTCCAAAGGAAGCATCCTGGGAGGCAGAAGTATCAAAGGCATAGAACCTGATGAACGTATTCATTGAGGATCACGTAGCCGCCTTGCACAATTGTTCTGCGGACGTACCACGGAGGGCCGCCCAAGAAGGTCCAACCGACCGAATGGGCCTTGATAGCAGCAGGAGCTGGGAGCCCAGCCTGCGCATAAGCTTGTGCAGTCACCATTCTAATCCATCTGGCCAAGGATGGCTTATTCTCAGGCCAGCCACGTTTGTGAAAACCAAAAGGTACAAAAAGGGAATCTGACCTCGATAGAGGCAATTCTTTCCACGTAAATATACGGAAAGCCCGTACCACGTCCAAAGATCTTTCTTTGGAGGACAAACTAGAAGAGATGAAGGCCGGAACCACAATCTCCTGGTTAAGGTGAAAAGATGATACCACCTTAGGTAAATAACCAGGGCGAGTTTGAAGAACTGCTCGGTCACGGTGAAAAATCAGAAAGGATGGCGACAGGACAAAGCGCCTAAGTCCGACACCCTAGTAGCTGAGGCAATAGCCAACAGAAACACGACCTTAAGCGTAAATCATTTAAGGTCCACAGACTCAAGAGGTTCAAATGGAGACTCTTGCAGGGCATTTAAGACTACAGACAGATCCCATGGAGCAACAAGAGGGACATAGGGAGGCTGAATCCGTAGAACATCCTGAGTGAAAGTGTGAACGTCAGGAAGAGACGCAATTTTTCTCTGAAACCACACAGACAAGGCAGATATATGAACCTTGAGGGAGGCCAGACGAAGTCCCAAGTCTAGGCCTTATTGTAGAAAAGCCAAAAGTCTGGAAGTTTTGAAAGTATATGCATCATAAGTCTTAGCAGCAAACCATGTGAAGTAAGAATTCCAGACCCTTTAATAAATCCGAGCCGAAGCTGGTTTACAGGCTTTCAACATAGTTTGAATGATCGCCTCAGAGAATCCTTTTGGTCTCAGGAGTGAGGCTTCAAGAACCACGCCATCAAAGCCAGTCTGGCCTAGTCCGGGTAGACACAAGGGCCCTGAACGAGGAGGTCTGGGCATTGGGGAAGTAGAAGGGGAGGCCCTATCAAGAGATCCTGCAGGTCTGAGAACTAATGCCATCTGGGCCATGCTGGAGCGACTAGAAGTAGTATTCCTCCTTCTTGCTTGAACTTCCGTATTAATCTGGGCAGGAGTGACACTGGAGGGAACACATATTGCAGCCGAAAGTTCCATGGAATTGCCAGTGCATCCAAGAACGCTGCTTGAGGATCCCTTGTCCTTGCTCCTAAGACCGGAACCTTGTGATTGTGTCGAGATGCCATCAGGTCTACATCTGATAGGCCCCACTTGTCCTCTAGGAGTTGAAAGACTTCGGGATGAAGAGAGACTCCACTCTCCGGCATGCACGTCTTGATGACTGAGGAAGTCTGCTTCCCAGATGAGGACTCCCGGAAGGAACACTGCCGATATGGCTGGCAGATGGCTTTCCGCCCATTGGAGGATTTTTGACACTTCCATCAATGCCATGCGGCTTCGAGTGCCACCTTGATGATTTATGTACGCCACCGTGGTGGCGTTGTCTGATTGTACTTGAACAGGCTTGTTCTGTACCAGAGGCAGGGCCAGTGTGAACGCATTGAACACTGTCCGCAATTCCAGAATGTTTATCGGGAGGAGAGATTCCTCCCTGGTCCACCGACCCTGGAGAAAGTGTTGCTCCAACACCATGCCCCAACCCCGCAGACTGGAATCCGTTGTCAGGAGGACCCAGTTGAAGATCCAGAAGGGACAGCCCCTGCTCAACTGTTGGTCCTGTAGCGACCAGCTCAGTGACAGACGAACGTCCGGAGTCAAGGAGATCACTTGAGATCTGATCCGATGAGGCAGGCCATCCCATTTGGGAAGGATTAACCTCTGCATAGGGCAGGAGTGAAATTAAGCGTACTCTACCATGTTGAAAGCCGACACCATGAGGCCTAGTACTTGCATTGCCGAGTGTATTGACAGTCTCTGGCGAGAGAGGAAGCATCTGATCTTGTCCTGAAGTTTGAGGACCTTCTCTGGAGACAGAAATAGTCTTTGGCTGTGTGTGCCCAGCAGCGCCCCCAGGTGCACCATGCTCCGAGCAGGGACCAGCGAGGACTTCTTCCAATTGATGAGCCACCCATGGGCTTGTAGGAATTGGACCGACATCTCCAGTTGACTGAGGAGGACATCTTGGGAGTTTCGACAGAATCAGCAAGTCGTCCAGATATGGCAGGATCCTGATTCCCTGATGATGGATGAAAGCCGTCATCACAGCCATGACCTTAGTGAAAATCCAAGGTGCCGTGGCCAGTCCAAATGGCAGAGCCTGGAATTTAAAATGAAGGTTGCCAATAGCAAACCGCAGATATTGCTGATGCGAAATGGCAATAGGTATGTGCAGGTAAGCATCCTGTATGTCCACGGATACCATATAGTCCACGGGTTCCATGGCCAGCACAATAGAGCGCAGGGTTTCCATATGGAATTTGGACACTCTTACAAACTTGTTCAATGATTTGAGGTTGAGGATAGGCCGGAAAGAACCATTTGGTTTCGGAACTAGAAACAGGGTCGAATAGTATCCCCTGCCTCTCTGGGACAAAGGTACCAGCACTACCCCTCCTGTTTCCATGAGGGATTGTACAACCAGATGTAGAGTTTGCGCTTTCAACGTATCCTAGGGGATAACCGTTGAACAGAATTGGCGAGGGGGATATCTCTTGAAAGAGATTGCGTACCCATGAGAGACAACTTCCAGCACCCAGGCATCTGAAGTGGTCTTTAACCAGGCCTGGGCAAACTGCAGAAGTTGGCCTCCCACCCTGGGTTTTCCCAGGGGGAGGCCCGCCCCATCATGCAGCAAGCTTGTCTTGTTTGGAAGCAGGCTGACGGGCGGCCCAGGATTGCTTAGATTTGGGCCTAGTGGTTTTGGAAGTAAGAGCCTGTCTCGGGTACGCCTGACCTTTTGATTTACTTGGAGGTCGAAAGGAATGAAAAGTTGTACTCTTAGACTTCAGAGCAGAAGGATTAGTACTTGGGAGAAACGCAGTCTTGGCCGTCGCCAAGTCAGTCACAATCTTGTTCAGATCCTCCCCAAATAGTATGTCTCCCTTGAAAGGAAGCACCTCCAAGGTCTTTTTAGAGTCCAGGTCCACTTTCCAGGACCTCAACCACAGAATCCAGCAAGCCAGGATAGATGTAGTAGATGCCTTGGCCGCCATGACCCCTGCATGCATCAGAGGCTGCCTCCTGAATATAGTAAGAGGCTGTGGTAATATACGACAGATATTGTCTGGCAGTGTCAGAAAAATCCTGAGGTAGCTCATCCTCAATTGCTTGAATCCATGCTTCAATTCCTTTTGCCGCCCAAGAGGCCGCCATAGTGGGTCTATGTACAGCACTGGTAAGAGTGTAAATAGACTTCAGGCATCCCTCCACATGCTTATCTGTCGGTTCCTTCAGTGAGGTGACAGTGGTGACAGGCAGAGTAGATGACACCACAAGATGGGCGACATGAAAGTTTACCAGCGGTGGGGTTTCCCATTTGTTACTCAACTCCGCAGGGATAGGATAATGAGCTAGCATCTTTTTAGACAGGAGATGACCAGGATTCCTGACGTATGTCAATTAAAAGGTCAGAATGTGGTAAAACTACTTTAGTAATCTTCTGACGCTTAAACTTATCCAGTTTCTTAGACGTAACAGGAGTGTCATCATCAATCTGGAGAATCAGCTTGATGGCCTCCACAACGTCAGGAACATCAACCTGGGTTGTAGATTCCTCATCAGAAGCAACTGTATCAGTGTCTGATGGAGCAGTATATTCCCCATCCTCATCAGAAGACTTATCTAAAATATTTTTGGATTGTGAGGAAGAAATGGCCCGTTTAGATGACCCCTTGGCCCCAGAGGGGCGTTGGGTGGACTTTTGTCTAACCAAAGTCTGATTTATTTGCCGTAACTGGGTAGGCGGATTGATTACAGGGACAATATGTGTCTGTAATGGCACGGGAGACCGCACAGGGGGCGTAAGACGCGTTACAAGCGTATTCAGCATATTTGAAAAATGCTGCCCAAGGTGGGTCCTGATTGGCCACAGGTGGGCTGGGAGATGTATGAAACCCAGTGCCTGAACCAGCAGCTAACACTTACCACACTGGTGAATCCGTGACGACAGCACTGCATGATGCAGGAGCATCCACGGATGTCCCGTCCTGTGTAGCAGACATTGTATGGGATGTAGCCTTAGGGCGTAACAGTACCATATAGCCAGACAAACACAAAAACCAGAAAATAATCCCCTGTGTTTTGTGACAGTAAACACAGAGTACAAACAAAGGATTTAAGCGGTGTGGGGTGACTGAAAAACACAGTGAGAAATACAAACAGTGTACCCTGAGGAGCACTATATATTATATGAGACCCTGGCGCACCTAGTTTCCCAGGGTACAGAATATAGTGATAGCAAAACGTGTGATACACAAGAATGGGATCCACACAGCAGCTATAGACATAGTCAGTCACAGGTACAATGCAGAAATTATTACATATAAACAATAAACTGAACTGGACTAGTAAATTACATATAAGTATGTATGTATACAGATATAACAATGCACAGTAAACTCTGGATGTGTATCACAGAATACTTGTACTAAATATTCAGATAGCAGTACACTTGTTCTTAACTAACACTGTCTAAAATGACATGTAGAATACTTAAGTGTCTGTAAATACACAGCGCTGATGATACAGGCGGATTCACAGAGGAAAAACCAAAATTATTTTTCCACGAATGGGAAAAAGTAGAGGCGCTGATATAAAAATATTGTTGATAAATACACAGTATAACAATGTATAGAATTTTTAGTTTAATAAGCAATAAGAAAATGATTGTTTCTATTAATACCGGCCGGTAAGTATAGTCAGATATATTTCACTATTTATACAATCATACAAATGGGGAATTTAAAAAAACAAATTAGTTCATACATATAAAAATCTATAATGGAGCTAAAATACAGACTGTTATTTAGAGTAATCACGTATCCAAATACTGGTAATTTGTTTCACCTACATATGTGCCCAATTTTGTAATTATAAACACTTTTCCCGTCCGCTGGTAGCAGTTCCTTTATATGCGGACATATCTGGAAATCAAGTGAGTACGTTTAGTTCATAGGTGTTTTTAGAATACTCCAAAAAAAATGTAGGCTCACCCAGCAGACTTTGATGTGAAACAGTCTCTTAATTAATGTACCATAAGGGAAGCAAGGCTGTTCTTTTATACGAGTGGCTGTTTAGCTGGTAATATGAGAGCTTCTCAGCAGTGTTTCCATTGTAGCGAGGTATATAATAACGTGCTCACCTCGTTTTCTATGCTGGGCTACATGCCACTCTTGGACTGGGCTGCCGGCGCTGCTTCAAGCGCTTGTCTCTCCTCCAGCCGTCTCGTAACTCGCTCCCTCTGTGCTTTTGTGTCGGGCTACACGCTGCACGTGAGCCGCATGGCAAACACTGTTAACAGTGCCGTTTTCTCCTCGAATATCAAGTAGCTTTCAGAGCATATAGAACATATTCTCCAGTATGATAAAATAAACAGAAAAGCCGGCTTGTAATAAAAGATATGAGTAGGTTTACGCGTTTCTCTGCCTTCAAGTCAAATCGGCAGCTTCCTCAGAAGGAGGAGACAGTGCTCAGCAGTCCCGGAGATCACCCCAGTTATGTAATGGCGCCAAAATCTCAGTCAGGGAGTGAGGGAGAGAGAATTACATCTCCAGGGCGGGAACACCAGCAGTAGATGGTGCCCGGAGCTGGGAGAGCGGCTACAGGTCAGCGCCTTATCCCCTCTGCTGGACTTCACCACCAGGTAATGTGGAGCCTATATGAAACGGATTTTAGTAAATCTGACCTGTGCTCCCTTGCCCTGGTGGATATAGTGGGGTCCCTGTGCGACACAGTGTCCACCCTAGCTGCGTGGTCCATCTCCTGGGACCGTGACCGGATCACTATTTACCGGCAGGTCCCACCTGGGGGATCCTCTTACCTCCTCCCTTTAGTGCAGCCATGTGATCCTGGAGAGTGACAGCGGTGGTGTGCCTGAAAACCGGTGTGTCTCTGCTGCAAGTACCCGGGAACCTGGCCACAGGAGTATGCAGCACCGGTGAGGGAGGTGATGGAGCAGCAGCACAGCATGTCATAGAGACACAGAAAGTGCTGCAGCCCTTGAAGTCTTCTAAAAAGCTCTTTTCAACCTGTTAGTGACCTGCACTGCAGGCACCAACTTACAAACTGAGCTCCAGTGCCTGGAGGTGGGGCTATAGAGGAGGCGGTGCAGTGCATCCTGGGAACAGTCAAAGCTTTAGCCTGTTGGTGCCTCGGATCAAGATCCAACTGTACACCCCGATGTTAATCCTTGTGGAATACCAGTGTACCCCACTGCCGAAACTGTGTGCTATATAAATGTTAATAATTATATTAACAGGAAAAAATATGCCCGCACTCTGTTCTAACCATATTGTACATACAGTAGTACTAGCTGCATATGTATACAAAATAGAAATACTTTTGTAGCCAGAGCTATCATTAGTATGGAAATTCTGGGTGCATTTAGCATAAGCATGGGGATTCTGTCTATATTTTGATCAAAACATTTAAGCTGGCAGCTTGTCATCAATGGACCCCATCTCTGCAAGTTCCTTCCTACACTAGTATATACGTCTAACTAACCATTACATTGACGTTTAATGAACTCAGGTAGACAGAGTAATATTCAAATACAGTATATTGGGGGTCATTCCGAGTTGATCGCACGCTGCAGATTTTTGCAGCGCAGCGATCAGGTTACTACTGCGCATGCGTATGCACCGCAATGCGCACGCGTGTCGTACAGGTACAAACAGCATAGTTTTGTGCAAGGCTTCTAGCGACGAATCCATTCGCACAACCGATTGCAAGGAGATTGACAGGAAGAGGGCGTTTATGGGTGTCAACTGACCGTTTTCTGGGAGTGGTAGGGAAAACGCAGGCGTGTCCAAGCGTTTGCAGGGCGGGTGTCTGACGTCAATTCCGGGACCGGACAGGCTGAAGTGATCGCAAGGGCTGAGTAAGTTCAGACCTACTCAGAAACTGCAAAAAACGTTTTCGTCTTGCTCGGCTGCACAAGCGTTCGCACACTTGCAAAGCGAAAATACACTCTTCTAGAGGCGGTGACTATCTGATCGCTGCTCTGCAAAAAATAGCTAGCGAGCGATCAACTCGGAATGAGGGCCATAATGCTAAAATACCCTCCAATGACTATAAACATAAAATCAGTTTCAGAAGTGTGCCGCATAAGTACGTAATAGTGTTCACATCACATGCAGGAGTAATTGCTCACTACAGGAGGGCAGATGGCTCTTTCAAAAGGAGAAGCAACGGACAGTGCACTGAAAAGACCTGGGGCACAGGCTTATCACCATCTAGAATATATCTCTACATTTTTGTGTAAAATGGAATAAAAAAAAACAGATGTAAATTGTCGATTTTAGCTATCATAATGCCCCTCCATCTATCATGGTGATTCCCCTAACTCAGCATCTGATAATAATAAACAGCCATCTCTGTCTATTTCAGACTTGAATTTCCCAGTGGCTAGATTAAAACGACATTCTCTATGAGCAATTAGATTAATTTTTTTAGTACTACTGTTAGTGGTATAACAGACCAACAAACTCCCAATGACACATCACTACTGGACATGGCTATGAAACTGTATCATAACGTCTTTTTTATTAAGTGAAGAAAAACAAAGGGATTTTTCCCACGCATATTACTGGAGTAATATAGCAGCCGTGAGGTGGCCTGGAGGCTTATCATATCTTTTGCAAAACATAGGTAATGAAGAGCTCTACATTTTCTATTATTACATAGTATATAGTTCTTCTTACTAACAGCCAGCAGAGTGCGTGGGAAAAAATAGGATTTTAATACCTACCGGTAAATCCTTTTCTCTTAGTCCGTAGAGGATGCTGGGGACTCCAAAAGGACCATGGGGTATAGACGTGATCCGCAGGAGACATGGGCACTTTAAGACTTTAAATGGGTGTGAACTGGCGCCTCCCTCTATGCCTCTCCTCCAGACCTCAGTTATAGGAACTGTGCCCAGAGGAGACGGACATTTTGAGGAAAAGGATTTTGTTAAACTTAGGGTGTGTACACACGGTAAGATCTTTTCTTCTGATTCTGACTATATAGTCAGAATCGGAAGAAAAGATAGTGCAGATCGCAAGGTGACAGTCACCTTGCGATCCCGATTCGATGCCGATGCGCGGCCCAGCGCGGTCGGCATCGGCCGAAAAAATAGACTGTGCAGGCAAGTCAATCCTGACTATCTCTATAGAAGAGATAGTCAGGATTGACACTTAGCCAAAATCGCACAGAACCAGGATCGCAAGCACACTTATTATGTTCTTGCGATACTGGCTAAGTGCCGACCCGGCCCCTGTCGCACAGTGAGAATCGGATAAGTCCGAATCTCACCGTGTGTACACACCCTAAGGGTGAGATACATACCAGCTCACACCACAACACACCGTACAACATGGCATTTAACTAAAACCAGTTAACAGCATGAACCATAGAGATCAGCAACAGGCTGACCTTTACCAAAACACAACCTTTGTGTAACCTAAGCACTAACTATTTACAATTACTGCAGATAGAGTCCGCACTGGGATGGGCGCCCAGCATCCTCTACGGACTAAGAGAAAAGGATTTACCGGTAGGTATTAAAATCCTATTTTGTCCTTCGTCCTAGAGGATGCTGGGGACTCCAAAAGGACCATGGGGTTTATACCAAAGCTCCAGACCGGGCGGGAGAGTGCGAATGACTCTGCAGCACCGACTGAGCAAACATGAGGTCCTCATCAGCCAGGGTATCAAACTTGTAGAATTTAGCAAAAGTGTTTGAACCCGACCAAGTAGCTGCTCGGCAAAGCTGTAATGCCGAGACGCCTCGGGCAGCCGACCAAGATGAGCCCACCTTCCTAGTGGAATGAGCTTTCACCGATTTCGGTAACGACAATCCAGCCGTAGAATGAGCCTGCTGAATCGTATTACAGATCCTGCTTGCAATAGTCTGCTTAGAAGTAGGAGCGCCAACCTTGTTGGCCGCATACAGGACAAACAGCGCCTCTGTTTTCCTAACACGAGCCGTTCTGGCTACATACATTTTCAAAGCTCTGACCACATCAAGAGACTTGGAATCTGCCAAGGCTTCAGTAGCCACAGGCACCACAATAGGTTGGTTCATGTGAATCGATGAAACCACCTTAGGCAGAAATTGTTGATGAGTACTCAATTCCGCTCTATCCACATGGAAAATCAGATAGGGGCTTTTGTGAGACAAAGCCGCCAATTCGGACACCCGCCTTGCGGACACCAAGGCCAATAGCATGACTACTTTCCAAGTGAAAAATTTCAACTCAACCTTTTGTAAAGGTTCAAACCAATGTGACGTAAGGAACTGTAACACCACGTTAAGGTCCCACGGTGCCACTGGGGGCACAAAGGGAGGTTGGATGTGCAGCACACCCTTCACAAAATTCTGTACTTCTGGAAGTGAGGCCAATTCCCTTTGAAAGAAAACTGATAAGGCCGAAACCTGCACTTTAATGGAGCCTAACTTCAGGCCCGCATCCACACCTGCTTGCAAAAAGTGGAGAAAACGACGCAGCTGAAATTCTTCCGTAGGAGCCTTCTTGGATTCACACCAAGACACATATTTTCTCCAAATACGGTGATAATGCTTCGCCGTTACCTCCTTTCTAGCTTTAAGTAGAGTGGGGATGACTTCCCCGGGAATACCCTTCCTAGCTAGGATTTGGCGTTCAACCGCCATGCCGTCAAACGCAACCGCGGTAAGTCCTGGAACACGCACGGCCCCTGCTGTAACAGGTCCTCTCTTAGAGGAAGAGGCCAGGGATCTCCTGTGAGTAATTCCTGAGGATCAGGATACCAGGCCCTCCATGGCCAATCTGGAACAACGAGTATCGCCTGAACCCTTGTTCTTCTTATGATCCTTATCACCTTTGGGATGAGTGGAAGTGGAGGGAACACATAGACCGACTGAAACACCCACGGTGTCACCAGTGCGTCCCCTGCTATTGCTTGAGGGTCCCTCGAACCGGAACAATATGTCTGAAGCTTCTTGTTGAGGCGAGACACCATCATGTCTATTTGAGGAAGTCCCCAACGACTTGTCACTTCTGCAAATACTTCTTGATGAAGACCCCACTCTCCTGGATGGAGATCGTGTCTGCTGAGGAAGTCTGCTTCCCAGTTGTCCACTCCTGGAATGAAGACCGCTGACAGAGCGCTTGCATGTTTTTCCGCCCAGTGAAGAATCTTGGTGGCCTCCGCCATCGCCGCTCTGCTCTTTGTTCTGCCCTGGCGGTTTTTGTGCGCCACGTCTGTAATGTTGTCCGACTTAATCAGGACGGGCAGGTCGAGGAGAAGATGTTCCGCTTGCCGAAGGCCGTTGTAGATGGCTCTTAACTCCAGCACGTTTATGTGCAGACAAGCTTCCTGGCTTGACCATTTTCCCTGGAAATTTTGCACCTGTGTGACTGCTCCCTAACCTCGGTGACTCGCGTCCGTGGTCACCAGAACCCAATCCTGGATCCCGAACCTGCGACCCTCTAGAAGGTGAGAACTTTGGAGCCACCACAGGAGAGAAACCCTGGCCCTGGGGGACAGGCTTATCTTCCGGTGCATGTGCAGATGGGACCCGGACCACTTGTCCAGCAGGTCCCACTGAAAAGTTCTTGCATGGAATCTGCCAAACTGAATGGCCTCGTAGGCCGCCACCATTTTCCCCAGCACTCGAGTGCAGTGATGAATCGCCACTCTTGGCGGTTTCAGAAGTTCCTTGACCATGTTCTGGAGTTCCTGAGCCTTTTCCAACGGGAGAAAGATCCTCTGCAGTTCCGTGTCCAGAATCATGCCCAAAAACGACAGCCCAGTTGTCGGAATCAACTGCGACTTTGGTAAATTTAGGAGCCAGCCATGTTGTTGCAGCACCTTCAGGGAGAGCGCAACACTTTTTAATAACTGCTCCCTTGATCTCGCCTTTATCATGAGATCGTCCAAGTATGGGATAATTGTGACTCCTTGCTTGCGCAGGAGCACCATCATTTCCGCCATTACTTTGGTGAAAATCCTTGGGGCCGTGAAAAGACCAAACGGCAACGTCTGAAATTGGTAGTGACAATCCTGAACAGTGAACCTCAGGAACGCCTGATGAGGAGGATATATGGGGACATGTAGGTATGCATCCTTTATGTCGACTGACACCATAACCCCCCCCCCCCCCCATCCCTCCAGACTGGAGATCACAGCTCGGAGAGATTTCATCTTGAATTTGAATCTTTTTAAATACAGGTTGAGGGATTTTAAGTTCAGAATCGGTCTGACCGAGCCATCCGGCTTCGGGACCACGAACAGGGTTGAATAAAACCCTTTCCCCTGTTGTAACGGGGGAACTGTGACAATGACTTGCTGTTGACACAGCTTTTGTATTGCAGCACACACTACCTCTCTCTCTGGATGAGAAACTGGTAAGGCCGATTTGAAAAATCGGTGTGGAGGCACGTCTTGGAACTCCAGTTTGTATCCTTGGGTCACAATTTCCAGCACCCAAGGACCCAGGCCCGAGCGAACCCAGACTTGACCGAAGAGCTGAAGACGTGCCCCCACCGGTGCGGACTCCCGCAGTGGAGCCCCAGCGTCATGCGGTGGATTTGGTAGAAGCCGGGGAGGACTTCTGCTCCTGGGAGCTTGCCACAGCCGGCGATCTTTTTCCTCTTCCCTTACTTCTGGCAGCGAGGAAGGAAGATCCATGTCCTTTCCTGAATTTATGAGACCGAAAGGACTGCATCTGGTATTGAGGCGTTTTCTTTTGCTGTGGAGGGACAAAAGGCAAAAAAGAAGACTTACCCGCGGTAGCTGTAGAAACCAGGTCCGCGAGGCCCTCACCAAACAAAACTTCACCTTTGAAGGGCAGAGCCTCCATAGCCTTTTTAGAGTCAGCATCACCATTCCATTGATGAGTCCATAATGCCATCCTAGCCGAGCTTGCCATGGCACTGGTCCTTGATCCCAAGAGGCCAATATCTCTTGCCGCCTCCCTTAGATATATCGCTGTGACCCAGCGTCAAAAGTACACTATCCCTATCCAGGGTGTCTATGTCAGATGACAAGTTATCTGCCCATCTTTCAATAGCGCTACTCACCCATGCCGATGCCACGGCCGGCCTGAGCAGCGTACCCGTAGTAACATAAATAGATGTTAAGGTAGTTTCCTGCTTACGATCCGCAGGATCCTTTAGGGTCGCCGTGTCAGGGGACGGTAGCGCCACCTTCTTGGACAAACGCGCCAGAGCTTTGTCCACCGTGGGTGAGGATTCCCACCATAACCTATCCTGCGATGGAAAAGAATACACCATAGCAATTCTCCTGGGAATCTGCAGTCTCTTGTCAGGAGACTCCCAAGCTTTTTCAAAAAGAGCGTTCAGTTCATGAGAGGGAGGAAACATTACCTCAGGTTTCTTTCCCTTAAACATACAGACCCTTGTGTCAGGGACAGTGGGGTCTTCTGTGATATGTAACACATCATTAATTGCCACAATCATGTACTGAATACTCTTAGCCACCTTAGGATGTAACTTGGCATCATTATAGTCGACACTGGAGTCGGAATCTGTGTCGGTATCTGTGTCTGCTATCTGGGTAAATTAACGTTTCTGTGACCCTGAGGGGGTGTGAGATTGTGACAAAACATCTCCCATGGATTGTCTCCATGCTTGGTTCTGAGACTCAGATTTGTCTAACCTCTTATGCAATAAAGCCACACTTGCATTTAAAACACTCCACATATCTACCCAATCAGCAGTCGGCGGTGCCGACGGAGTCACTCCCACATTCTGTTAAGCTCCCACACCAGCCTCCTCCTGGGAAGAGCCTTCAACCTCAGACATGTCGACACACACGTACCGACACCCCCAAACACACTGGGCTATGGGTGACAGACCCACAGTAAGGTCCTTCAGAGAGACAGAAAGGGAGTTTGCCAGCTCACACCCAGCGCCTCACCGGTCTGAAGGAATGAAATAATGCCCAAGACCTGTAAGCGTTTTTATACCAAGTAATCAACACCAAATTTTCGTGCCCCCCCCTCGTTTCGTGCACCCTGTTACTTGTGTACAGCAGTGAAGGGCCAGGAGCAGCGTCTCTGCAGCCTGCTGTGGAGAAAATGGCGCTGGTTAGAGCTGAAGGAGGAAGCCCTGCCCCCTACATGGCGCGCTTCGGTCCCGCTTTTATTTATACTGGCGGGGGTCTGTATACATTGCTTCTCTCTTCAGGCTCTGTGAGGGGGATGGCGGTGTGGCTCCGGGAACGAGCAGCTAGGCGCACCAAGTGATCAGACCCTCTTGAGCTAATGGTGTCCAGTAGCCTAAGAAGCAGTGCCTTTGAACTCACAGAAGTAGGTCTGCTTCTCTCCCCTCAGTCCCACAAAGCAGGGAGCCTGTTGCCAGCAGTGCTCCCTGAAAATAATAAACCTAACAAAAGCCTTTTTTAGAGAAACTCAGTAGAGCGTCCCTAGTGTGCAACCAGTCTCCTCTGGGCACAGAATCTAACTGAGGTCTGGAGTAGGGGCACCGAGGGAGGAGCCAGTTCACACCCATTTAAAGTCTTAAAGTGCCCATGTTTCCTGCGGATCCAATCTATACCCCATGGTCCTTTTGGAGTCCCGAGCATCCTCTAGGACGAAGGAGAAATCACTTTGTTTTTCTTGTCTAGAGTAACCCCCTCCCGCAGCACCTGAGGAATGTTACCAGCTTGATTAGAGCAGTTTGCGATTATTTATTTTTTATTAAGTGTATGCTCTCTTGCAGCAATTCCCAATATAATCAACAGTAAGATTATCTAGATCCAGCGCAAAAGTAAAGTCATACCGAGAGATGCAAATAAATTGTCATCTAATCTTTGACTTCGCAGCAAGAAGTTGGCAGCCAGAGTTACATGAATATGTGCATATACAGTGTCAGACTGGGGCATGTAGGGCCCACCAGGGGAATGCAGTGGTAGGGGCCCATGTTTAGGGGTGTGGTCAGTCTGCTGAGGGGGTGTGGCCTGCCACCTCATTTGTTTTACTAACCATTAGAGAGTGCAATGTATGGGCCCCTTCATAAATATATACAGTAAATTCAGCTGCTGCATGCATGATAATGTACCAGATTAATAACAGATTAATAACAGCAATGCACTGTAGAAAATACACCATAGTCCAGTATAAGGTAAAATATGTAAAATGTATAATTCAAGTGCACAGTCTGGAACCTGATCCTTAGAGCAGGAGGTGGGCCCCCAGGCAGTGGGGCCCACCGGTGGTGTCCCCTGTACCCCTATGGGCAAGTCCAAGCCTGTGCATATCATCAGTATAGGCCAAACATAGCAAGCAATTTGCAGAGTTACTCTCCAGGAGAGACAGAGGAAAGCCAGAACGTAATGATTCTGCTCTAAGCTCTGTTTGGTTGAATGTTTCAATTAATAATAGTGTTGGGGAAAACAGCTTTTTTTTTTTTATCCCACAGTATTGTTGGGGATTTTCTTTTTCTCTCAAGGGAGGTCAATTCAATTCAATTGAATAATGCCAAAAGGGAGCTATTCAATTCAGCGCAATGCTAAGTCGGAGAATGCCTGTACATCTCCGGCCATTCTCCGACTAAACTGCCAAGCCGCAATGCTGTTTGCGGGGAGCTACGGCACAAAACAGCATTGCAGACCTAGTTTGGATGTCATTCTGCTCGAAATCTAGTCGGACATAACATTGCACTGACTTGAATAGCTCTGGAAGCTCCATCCCAGCGCTAATCAATCTGCTTTCAATTGAATCGACCCCATTGTATATACGGAATAAGGATAGAATGGGTGTTAGTTAGTGATGTGCACCGGACATTTTTCGGGTTTTGTGCTTTGGTTTTGGATTCGGTTCCGCGGCTGTGTTTTGGATTCGGACGCGTTTTGGCAAAACCTCACCGAAATTTTTTTGTCGGATTCGGGCGTGTTTTGGATTCGGGTGTTTTTTTCAAAAAACCCTAAAAAACAGCTTAAATCATAGAATTTGGGGGTCATTTTGATCCCATAGTATTATTAACCTCAATAACCATAATTTCCACTCATTTCCAGTCTATTCTGAACACCTCACACCTCACAATATTATTTTTAGTCCTAAAATTTGCACCAAGGTCGCTGGATGGCTAAGCTAAGCGACACAAGTGGCCGACACAAACACCTGGCCCATCTAGGAGTGGCACTGCAGTGTCAGGCATGATGGCACTTCAAAAAAATAGTCCCCAAACAGCACATGATGCAAAGAAAAAAAGAGGCGCACCAAGGTCGCTGTGTGACTAAGCTAAGTGACACAAGTGGCCGACACAAACACCTGGCCCATCTAGGAGTGGCACTGCAGTGTCAAGCAGGATGGCACTTCAAAAAAATTGTCCCCAAACAGCACATGATGCAAAGAAAAAAAGTGGAGCACCAAGGTCGCTGTGTGACTAAGCTAAGCGACACAAGTGGCCGACACAAAGACCTGGCCCATCTAGGAGTGGCACTGCAGTGTCAGGCAGGATGGCACTTCAAAAAAATTGTCCCCAAACAGCACATGATGCAAAGAAAAATGAAAGAAAAAAGAGGTGCAAGATGAAATTGTCCTTGGGCCCTCCCATCCACCCTTATGTTGTATAAACAGGACATGCACACTTTAACGAACCCATCATTTCAGCGACAGTGTCTGCCACACGACTGTGACTGAAATGACTGATTGGTTTGGGTCCCCACCAAAAAAAGAAGCAAGCAATCTCTCCTTGCACAAACTGGCTCTACAGAGGCAAGATGTCCACCTCATCATCATCCTCCGATTCCTCACCCCTTTCACTGTGTACATCCCCCTCCTCACAGATTATTAATTCGTCCCCACTGGAATCCACCATCTCAGGTCCCTGTGTACTTTGTGGAGGCAATTGCTGCTGGTGAATGTCTCCACGGAGGAATTGATTATAATTCATTTTGATGAACATCTTCTTCTCCACATTTTCTGGAAGTAACCTCGTACGCCGATTGCTGACAAGGTGAGCGGCTGCACTAAACACTCTTTCGGAGTACACACTGGAGGGAGGGCAACTTAGGTAGAATAAAGCCAGTTTGTGCAAGGGCCTCCAAACTGCCTCTTTTTCCTGCCAGTATACGTACGGACTGTCTGACGTGCCTACTTGGATGCGGTCACTCATATAATCCTCCACCATTCTTTCAATGGTGAGAGAATCATATGAAGTGACAGTAGACGACATGTCAGTAATCGTTGGCAGGTCCTTCAGTCCGGACCAGATGTCAGCACTCGCTCCAGACTGCCCTGCATCACCGCCAGCGGGTGGGCTCGGAATTCTTAGCCTTTTCCTCGCACCCCCAGTTGCGGGAGAATGTGAATGAGGAGATGTTGACGGGTCACGTTCCGCTTGACTTGACAATTTTCTCACCAGCAGGTCTTTGAACCTATGCAGACTTGTGTCTGCCGGAAAGGGAGATACAACGCAGGTTTTAAATCTAGGATCGAGCACGGTGGCCAAAATGTAGTGCTCTGATTTCAACAGATTGACCACCCGTGAATCCTGGTTAAGCAAATGAAGGGCTCCATCCACAAGTCCCACATGCCTAGCGAAATTGCTCCGTTTTAGCTCCTCCTTCAATCTCTCCAGCTTCTTCTGCAAAAGCCTGATGAGGGGAATGACCTGACTCAGGCTGGCAGTGTGTGAACTGACTTCACGTGTGGCAAGTTCAAAGGGTTGCAGAACCTTGCACAACGTTGAAATCATTCTCCACTGCGCTTGAGTCAGGTGCATTCCCCCTCCTTTGCCTATATCGTGGCCAGATGTATAGGCTTGAATGGCCTTTTGCTACTCCTCCATCCTCTGAAGCATATAGAGGGTTGAATTCCACCTCGTTACCACCTCTTGCTTCAGATGATGGCAGGGCAGGTTCAGGATTGTTTGGTGGTGCTCCAGTCTTCTGTACGCGATGGCTGAATGCCGAAAGTGGCCCGCAATTCTTCGGGCCACCGACAGCATCTTTTGCACGCCCCTGTCATTTTTTAAATAATTCTGCACCACTAAATTCAATGTATGTGCAAAACATGGGACGTGTTGGAATTTGCCCAGATGTAATGCACGCACAATATTGCTGGCGTTGTCCGATGTCACAAATTCCCAGGAGAGTCCAATTGGGGTAAGCCATTCTGCAATGATCTTCCTCAGTTTCCGTAAGATGTTGTCAGCTGTGTGCCTCTTCTGGAAAGCGGTGATACAAAGCGTAGCCTGCCTAGGAACGAGTTGGCGTTTGCGAGATGCTGCTACTGGTGCCGCCGCTGCTGTTCTTGCTGCGGGAGGCAATACATCTACCCAGTGGGCTGTCACAGTCATATAGTCCTGAGTCTGCCCTGCTCCACTTGTCCACATGTCCGTGGTTAAGTGGACATTGGGTACAACTGAATTTTTTAGGACACTGGTGAGTCTTTTTCTGAGGTCTGTGTACATTTTCGGTATCGCCTGCCTAGAGAAATGGAACCTAGATGGTATTTGGTACCAGGGACACAGTACCTCAATCAAGTCTCTAGTTGCCTCTGAATTAACGGTGGATACCGGAACCACGTTTCTCACCGCCCAGGCTGCCAAGGCCTGAGTTATCTGCTTTGCAGCAGGATGACTGCTGTGATATTTCATCTTCCTCGCAAAGGACTGTTGGACAGTCAATTGCTTACTGGAAGTAGTACAAGTGGTCTTCCGACTTCCCCTCTGGAATGATGATCGACTCCCAGCAGCTACAACAGCAGCGCCAGCAGCAGTAGGCGTTACACTCAAGGATGCATCGGAGGAATCCCAGGCAGGAGAGGACTCGTCAGACTTGCCAGTGACATGGTCTGCAGGACTATTGGCTTTCCTGGGTAAGGTGAAAATTGACACTGAGGGAGTTGGTGGTGTGGATTGCAGGAGCTTGGTTACAAGAGGAAGGGATTAAGTGGTCAGTGGACTGCTTCCGCTGTCACCCAAAGTTTTTGAACTTGTCACTGACTTATGATGAATGCACTGCAGGTGATGTATAAGGGAGGATGTTCCGAGGTGGTTAACGTCCTTACCCCTACTTATTACAGCTTGACAAAGGCAACACACGGCTTGACACCTGTTGTCCGCATTTGTGTTGAAATAATTTCACACCGAAGAGCTGATTTTTTTTGTATTTTGACCAGGCATGTCAATGGCCATATTCGTCCCATGGACAACAGGTGTCTCCCTGGGTGCCTGACTTAAACAAACCACCTCACCATCAGAATCCTCCTTGTCAATTTCCTCCCCAGCGCCAGCAACACCCATATCCTCATCCAGGTGTACTTCAACAGTGACATCTTCAATTTGACTATCAGGAACTGGACTGCGGGTGCTCCTTCCAGCACTTGCAGGGGTCGTGCAAATGGTGGAAGGCGCAAGCTCTTCCCATCCAGTGTTGGGAAGGTCAGGCATCGCAACCGACACAATTGGACTCTCCTTGGGTATTTGTGATTTAGAAGAACGCACAGTTCTTTGCTGTGCTTTTGCCAGCTTAAGTCTTTTCATTTTTCTAGCGAAAGGATGAGTGCTTCCATCCTCATGTGAAGCTGAACCACTAGCCATGAACATAGGCCAGGGCCTCAGCCGTTCCTTGCCACTCCGTGTCGTAAATGGCATATTGGCAAGTTTACTCTTCACCTCAGACGCTTTTAATTTTAATTTTTGGGTCATTTTACTGAACTTTTGTTTTTTGGATTTTACATGCTCTCTACTATGACATTGGGCATCGGCCTTGGCAGACGACGTTGATGGCATTTCATCGTCTCGGCCATGACTAGTGGCAGCAGCTTCAGCATGAGGTGGAAGTGGATCTTGATCTTTCCCTATTTTAACCTCCACATTTTTGTTCTCCATATTTTAATGTGTGGAATTATATGCCAGTATCAATAGCAATGGCCTACTACTATATATACTGCGCACAACTAAAATGCACCACAGGTATAGAATGTAGAGGGATAGTATACTTAATGACGACACAGAGGTAGGTACAGCAGTGGCCTTCCGTACCGTACTGCTATATATAGTATACTGGTGGTCACTGTGTCAGCAAACTGCAAAACTAAAATGCACCACAGGTATAGAATGTAGATGGATAGTATACTTAATGACGACACAGAGGTAGGTACAGCAGTGGCCTTCCTATATAGTATACTGGTGGTCACTGTGTCAGCAAAACTCTGCACTGTACTCCTCCTATATAATATTATACTGGTGGTCCCGACTCCCCAGTCCCCACAATAAAGCAGCACACTGAGCACAGATATGGAGTGTTTTTCAGGCAGACAACGTATAATGGTGGTCACTGTCAGCAAAACTCTGCACTGTACTCCTCCTATATAATATTAATTATACTGGTGGTCCCCAGTCCCCACATTAAAATAAAGCAGCACACTGAGCACAGATATGGAGTGTTTTTCAGGCAGACAACGTATACTGGTGGTCACTGTAAGCAAAACTCTGCACTGTACTCCTGCTATATAATACAGCTGCTCCCCAGTCCCCACAATTAAGCAGTGTGAGCACAGATATATATGCAGCACACTGAGCACAGATATGGAGCGTTTTTTTCAGGCAGAGAACGGATAACTGGTGGTAACTGATCAGCAAAACTCTGCACTGTACTCCTCCTATATTATACAGCTGCTCCCCAGTCCTCCCCACAATGAATTAAGCAATAATGCACAATCAAATTCAACAATAACGGAGAGGACGCCAGCCACGTCCTCTCCCTAACATTTGCAATGCACGAGTGAAAATGGCGGCGACGCGCGGCTGCTTATATAGAATCCGAATCTCGCGAGAATCCGACAGCGGGATGATGACGTTCGGGCGCGCTCGGGTTACCCGAGCCATACGGGAGAATCCGAGTATGGCTCGGACCCGTGTAAAAAGGGTGAAGTTCGGGGGGGTTCGGTTTCCGAGAAACCGAACCCGCTCATCACTAGTGTTAGTTAGTATTTCAGGGTTAAAAAAAAAAAATATGTTGCTTTTCACAATATATGTGTGTACCCATTCTTACTTTTTTTTTTTTTTAACCACATGCTGAAATATTTAGTTCTACAACCACAAGTGGTAAAAGATCACTCATCTCCTCTCATCTGGCATGAGGGGTCTGAAGAACCTAGGAGGTAACATTCAATATAATTCCGTCCCCTATCCTGCAGCATGTGAAAGATTGCAAATAGACAGCAATAGACAAGGGGCTTGTAGTCTCCCCCAGTATTAAAAGCAGTTAGTTAAAGGTAACATTCCAACTTAGTATGGCCTCTACTTTGTTAGCTCTCCATAGTAACTGTGGATGTTTTACTGTTTCTCTGTTTAATACAGGAAGCTGCCCAGGTTAATTAAACTCACCAGGCATCACTGCTCTTCACCACTGTCTGCTGTTTAGTAAAATACCCCTTCTACAAGCTGTAAAGAGGGACAATATGAAATGATCAAAAAGGATAGGACCTTTGTTTGAATTGTTGACTACATATTAAACCTTACTTCACAGCGGTTCACTGTCCAAATTAATTATTCTTCATCCTCAGCGCATTCATTGGCCCTCCTTTCTAAATCTTAATTTGATTTAAATTAATACTCATCCACAGTGCCGGTGCAAGGTGTCTGTGCACCCTAGGCAAAATGCCTACTGCACGTAGGATTTACCTACTATGGATTCTTGTTGAAGAATAATTCTTGGCCTGCTCTCATCTGAATCGTGAGTGCTGTTTTTTTTTTCTTCATTATTCTTTAGGAAAGAGAGTTTCTCTATTGTTACTTTATTCCTTGCACCACCTAGACCTTCTTGCTGATGTGTTGACTGCTGTCCTGCATGATATATATATATATATATATATATATATACATATATATATATATATATATACAAACACACACACACACACACACACACATCTTGAATTATAAGGGCCCCTTTATGGCTGCAGAAGGAGTCCCAGTGAAGCAGGGGGCCCGCCCGCAGTCTGCTCTGTAGCCGCAGTCTTTTAGCAGACCTGGTCAGGATCGGCCAGGACTCAAAGCTCACTACTGTATGTTCACCCTGGAGGATTCCGGTGATGTCACCAGAGAGATGGAGACCAGGGAGGCCAGTGGCGCACCCAGGGGGGTTTCCGAGCACCCAGAAACCCCCTCCACCCAAAAAAAAAATGTTTTTATAGTTGCATGAGTATTGTTAATGGTTGTCTAGCGTCCTCTGCAGCCTGCTGTCTTCCTGGTGGAACTTGTAAGTGCTTAATAAAAGTTTACTTTATTTTAATTATAGTACATATATATCCATGTGCATACATATATACACATGTATAAACATATATATACATATATATATATAAACACACATATGATATATATATACATGCGTATATATATACGTGTACTGTATGTGTATATATATATATATATATATATTAGTGATGTGCACCAGACATTTTTCGGGTTTTGGTTTTGGATTCGGTTCCGCGGCCGTGTTTTGGATTCGGACGTGTTTTGGCAAAACCTCCCTGAAAATTTTTTGTCGGATTCGGGTGTGTTTTGGATTCGGTTTTTTTTTTACAAAAAAACCTAAAAAACAGCTTAAATCATAGAATTTGGGGGTCATTTTGATCCCATAGTATTATTAACCTCAATAACCATAATTTACACTCATTTTCAGTCTATTCTGAACACCTCACACCTCACAATATTATTTTTAGTCCTAAAATTTGCACCGAGGTCGCTGGATGGCTAAGCTAAGCGACACAAGTGGCTGACACAAACACCTGGCCCATCTAGGAGTGGCACTGCAGTGTCAGGCAGGATGGCACTTCAAAAAAATAGTCCCCAAACAGCACACGATGCAAAGAAAAAAAGAGGCGCACCAAGGTCGCTGTGTGACTAAGCTAAGCGACCCAAGTGGTCGACACAAACACCTGGCCCATCTAGAAGTGGCACTGCAGTGTCAGACAGGATCGCAGATTAAAAAAATTGTCCCCAAACAGCACATGATGCAAAGAAAAAAAGAGGCGCAATGAGGAAGCTGTGTGACTAAGCTAAGCGACCCTAGTGGCCGACACAAACACCTGGCCCATCTAGGAGTGGCACTGCAGTGTCAGACATGATGGCAGAATAAAAAAATTGTCCCCAAACAGCACATGATGCAAAGAAAAAAAGAGGCGCAATGAGGTAGCTGTGTGACTAAGCTAAGCGACCCAAGTGGCCGACACAAACACCTGGCCCATCTAGGAGTGGCACTGCAGTGTCAGGCAGGATGGCACTTCAAAAAAATTGTCCCCAAACAGCACATGATGCAAAGAAAAAAAGAGGTGCACCAAGGTCGCTGTGTGACTAAGCTAAGCGACACAAGTGGCCGACACAAACACCTGGCCCATCTAGGAGTGGCACTGCAGTGTCAGGCAGGATGGCACTTCAAAAAAATTGTCCCCAAACAGCACATGATGCAAAGAAAAATGAAAGAAAAAAGAGGTGCAAGATGGAATTGTCCTTGGGCCCTCCCACCCACCCTTATGTTGTATAAACAGGACATGCACACTTTAACGAACCCATCATTTCAGCAACAGGGTCTGCCACACGACTGTGACTGATATGACTGGTTGGTTTGGGCCCCCACCAAAAAAGAAGCAATCAATCTCTCCTTGCACAAACTGGCTCTACAGAGGCAAGATGTCCACCTCCATCATCATCTGATTACTCACCCCTTTCACTGTGTACATTCCCCTCCTCCAGAGTATTAATTCGTCCCCACTGGAATCCACCATCTCAGGTCCCTGTGTACTTTCTGGAGGCAATTGCTGCTGGTGAATGTCTCCACGGAGGAATTGATTATAATTAATTTTGATGAACATCATCTTCTCCACATTTTCTGGAAGTAACCTCATACGCCGATTGCTGACAAGGTGAGCGGCTGCACTAAACACTCTTTCGGAGTACACACTGGAGGGAGGGCAACTTAGGTAGAATAAAGCCAGTTTGTGCAAGGGCCTCCAAATTGCCTCTTTTTCCTGCCAGTATACGTACGGACTGTCTGACGTGCCTACTTGGATGCGGTCACTCATATAATCCTCCACCATTCTTTCAATGGTGAGAGAATCATATGCAGTGACAGTAGACGACATGTCAGTAATCGTTGGCAGGTCCTCCAGTCCGGACCAGATGTCAGCACTCGCTCCAGACTGCCCTGCATCACCGCCAGCGGGTGGGCTCGGAATTCTTAGCCTTTTCCTTGCACCCCCAGTTGCGGGAGAATGTGAAGGAGGAGATGTTGACGGGTCACGTTCCGCTTGACTTGACAATTTTCTCACCAGCAGGTCTTTGAACCTCTGCAGACTTGTGTCTGCCGGAAAGAGAGATACAACGTAGGTTTTAAATCTAGGATCGAGCACGATGGCCAAAATGTAGTGCTCTGATTTCAACAGATTGACCACCCGTGAATCCTGGTTAAGTGAATTAAGGACTCCATCCACAAGTCCCACATGCCTAGCGGAATCGCTCTGTTTTAGCTCCTCCTTCAATGTCTCCAGCTTCTTCTGCAAAAGCCTGATGAGGGGAATGACCTGACTCAGGCTGGCAGTGTGTGAACTGACTTCACGTGTGGCAAGTTCAAAGGGTTGCAGAACCTTGCACAACGTTGAAATCATTCTCCACTGCGCTTGAGTCAGGTGCATTCCCCCTCCTTTGCCTATATCGTGGCCAGATGTATAGGCTTGAATGGCCTTTTTCTGCTCCTCCATCCTCTGAAGCATATAGAGGGTTGAATTCCACCTCGTTACCACCTCTTGCTTCAGATGATGGCAGGGCAGGTTCAGGAATGTTTGGTGGTGCTCCAGTCTTCGGCACGCGGTGGCTGAATGCCGAAAGTGGCCCGCAATTCTTCGGGCCACCGACAGCATCTCTTGCACGCCCCTGTCGTTTTTTAAATAATTCTGCACCACCAAATTCAATGTATGTGCAAAACATGGGACGTGCTGGAATTTGCCCAGATGTAATGCACGCACAATATTGCTGGCGTTGTCCGATGTCACAAATCCCCATTAGAGTCCAATTGGGGTAAGCCATTCTGCGATGATCTTCCTCAGTTTCCGTAAGATGTTGTCAGCTGTGTGCCTCTTCTGGAAAGCGGTGATACAAAGCGTAGCCTGCCTAGGAACGAGTTGGCGTTTGCGAGATGCTGCTACTGGTGCCGCCGCTGCTGTTCTTGCTGCGGGAGGCAATACATCTACCCAGTGGGCTGACACAGTCATATAGTCCCTGCTCCACTTGTCCACATGTCCGTGGTTAAGTGAACATTGGGTACAACTGCATTTTTTAGGACACTGGTGAGTCTTTTTCTGAGGTCTGTGTACATTTTCGTTATCGCCTGCCTAGAGAAATGGAACCTAGATGGTATTTGGTACCAGGGACACAGTACCTCAATCAAGTCTCTAGTTGCCTCTGAATTAACGGTGGATACCGGAACCACGTTTCTCACCGCCCAGGCTGCCAAGGCCTGAGTTATCTACTTTGCAGCAGGATGACTGCTGTGATATTTCATCTTCCTCGCAAAGGACTGTTGGACAGTCAATTGCTTACTGGAAGTAGTACAAGCGGTCTCCCGACTTCCCCTCAGGGATGACGATCGACTCCAAGCAGCAACAACAGCAGCGCCAGCAGCAGTAGGCGTTACACTCAAGGATGCATCGGAGGAATCCCAGGCAGGAGAGGACTCGTCAGACTTGCCAGTGACATGGTCTGCAGGACTATTGGCTTTCCTGTGTAAGGTGAAAAGTGACACTGAGGGAGTTGGTGGTGTGGTATGCAGGAGCTTGGTTACAAGAGGAAGGGATTTAGTGGTCAGTGGACTGCTTCCGCTGTCATCCAAAGTTTTTGAACTTGTCACTGACTTATGATGAATGCACTGCAGGTGACGTATAAGGGAGGATGTTCCGAGGTGGTTAACGTCCTAACCCCTACTTATTACAGCTTGACAAAGGCAACACACGGCTTGACACCTGTTGTCCGCATTTGTGTTAAAATAATTCCACACCGAAGAGCTGATTTTTTTTTGTATTTTGACCAGGCATGTCAATGGCCATATTCGTCCCACGGACAACAGGTGTCTCCCCGGGTGCCTGACTTAAACAAACCACCTCACCATCAAAATCCTCCTTGTCAATTTCCTCCCCAGCGCCAGCAACATCCATATTCTCATCCTGGTGTACTTCAACAGTGACATCTTCAATGTGACTATCAGGAACTGGACTGCGGGTGCTCCTTCCAGCACTTGCAGGGGGCGTGCAAATGGTGGAAGGCGCAAGCTCTTCCCGTCCAGTGTTGGGAAGGTCAGGCATCGCAACCGACACAATTGGACTCTCCTTGGGTATTTGTGATTTAGAAGAACGCACAGTTCTTTGCTGTGCTTTTGCCAGCTTAAGTCTTTTCATTTTTCTAGCGAGAGGATGAGTGCTTCCATCCTCATGTGAATCTGAACCACTAGCCATGAACATAGGCCAGGGCCTCAGCCGTTCCTTGCCACTCCGTGTCGTAAATGGCATATTGGCAAGTTTACGCTTCTCATCAGACGCTTTCAATTTTGATTTTTGGGTCATTTTACTGAACTTTTGTTTTTTGGATTTTACATGCTCTCTACTATGACATTGGGCATCGGCCTTGGCAGACGACGTTGATGGCATTTCATCGTCTCGGCCATGACTAGTGGCAGCAGCTTCAGCATGAGGTGGAAGTGGATCTTGATCTTTCCCTATTTTAACCTCCACATTTTTGTTCTCCATTTTATAATGTGTGGAATTATATGCCAGTATCAATAGCAATGGCCTACTACTATATATACTGCGCACAACTAAAATGCACCACATGTATAGAATGTAGATGGATAGTATACTTGACGACACAGAGGTAGGTACAGCAGTGGCCTTCCGTACCGTACTGCTATATATACTGGTGGTCACTGTGTCAGCAAACAGCAAAACTAAAATGCACCATAGGTATAGACTGTAGATGGATAGTATACTTGACGACACAGAGGTACAGCAGTGGCCTTCCGTACCGTACTGCTATATATACTGGTGGTCACTGTGTCAGCAAACTGCAAAACTAAAATGCACCACAGGTATAGAATGTAGATGGATAGTATACTTGACGACACAGAGGTAGGTACAGCAGTGGCCTTCCGTACCGTACTGCTATATATGCTGGTGGTCACTGTGTCAGCAAACTGCACAACTGAAATGCACCACAGGTATAGAATCTAGATGGATAGTATACTTGACGACACAGAGGTAGGTACAGCAGTGGCCTTCCGTACCGTACTGCTATATATGCTGGTGGTCACTGTGTCAGCAAACTGCAAAACTAAAATGCACCACAGGTATAGAATGTAGATGGATAGTATACTTGACGACACAGAGGTAGGTACAGCAGTGGCCTACTGTACCGTAATGCTATATATTATATACTGGTGGTCAGCAAACTGTGCACAACTGAAATGCACCACAGGTATGGATGGATAGTATACTTGACGACACAGAGGTAGGTACAGCAGTGGCCTTCTGTACCGTACTCCTATATATTATATACTGGTGGTCAGCAAAATTATGCACTGTACTCCTACTATATACTGTCTACCAGAGCCGGCCCTAGCCAATTTGATGCCCTAGGCAAAATTTTGTCTGGTGCCCCCTAGCTCCGCCGCTAGTTCTGCATCTGTACCTGCAATGCTCAGGTAGTGGGGCCCACCGGGGGGTTACCCTGTGGGCCAGTTCAACTCTGCACAATGCCACACAGTAATGACCATAATACATATAATTCCACACAGTAAAGGAACCTTACACATATGCCCCACATTAGTAATGCCCATAATACACATAATGCCACAGAGTAATGCACCTTACACATATGCCCCACATTACTAATGCCCATAATACACATATACTGTCACAGATACTGCCACACTTGCTGGTTATACAAAAAGACCAGTATCAAACATGTAGAAACTGTCCAATCTCTTCACTATTCAGTGTGTTTGCTGGTGTCTGTTACTGCATGCACTTTACTTTATACTGTGGGAGTGATATGCTCTGCCCTCCAGTCTGATGTGTCCGAAAGTCATGCTGCACTGATGTTTCATATAGAAAAGCACAACGCAACTTACTGATGCAACTTACTGACCACGTTACAGTGCTAGATGGCAGGGGAATTTTACGGTATGGACTGACTAGGAAATAAAGTGTGGGGAGAACATTGCCCATGTTATGTCCCTGCAGACACCTGGGAATTGCACAGGGATAAGGGACACAGGATAACAGGGTCCCCCTCCCCTATGTGCACAAGCAGTATAGGTGATGTCAGGTTTCTGTGAAGCAGTCTTCCAAAATACACATGTGTTATAGAAGCCATCCAGTAATAACCTTATATAGTCAGTAAAAATGTCACAGGTCCAGGAATTGCATTTACTGGGCTTCTGCTGTCTGTCTGAGGTCTCACAAGTCAGGGGCATTCAAGCATGTCAGAGGAAGTTTAAGGCACAGTGTGCATTTTTTTTACAAATGTAAACAGCAGTGTATACAAGTACTGATTGAATACATTTGGAAAGTAACAGTTAGTTTGCGGACTGTCCCTCCCAGCATGAGATACTGCAGGGACATGCTTGGATGCCCCTAGACATGCTTGGATGCCCTAGGCAAATGCCTAGCCTGCCTATAGCTAAGGCCGGCTCTGCTAGTAAGTACAAGAAAGTAGAAGGGATACAATCCTTAGCGCTATATTATTATACTTAGATATACATAGATAAACAAATGCACAATACGTCCCTTTTTAGTGGGGTCTTCAAAAATTTTCTTTTCCTCTTTTCTATTCTTCTTATAATCGTCCGATATTATATTCCAGTGATGTGGATAATATATAAAAGAAAAAATTGCATATGTGTAGAACAGTCTATATTTCCATGCACCACACTGTATAACAAGTCCTTTAAGTAGATAATCAGAGGTGTAGTCTAGGCGTACCCCAACTCACACTATGTAGCGTAAAATTATATATATAAAGGTATCTTTGTTTTTTCACACATTCACCAGATCACCAATATAACTGTGTTTCTGAGTTAGCGTACCCCACTCACTAGATTAGTAGAATGAGGAAAACATATAAAGGTATCTTTGTCTTCAGATGCGTACCCTACTTACAGGGTTTAAAGATGACCACAAGCATGTCAAGGTTTCTTTTCCCTTTTTGATTTTTCACTGTTAGTAGCCTTGTGCTTCTCCACAGTCTCCCTCGGTGTCAGGTATATGGGAACAAAATTTAAAAAGACCAATGTGTAGACTGAACCAGTAAATTAGTGCAAAAATTGTGTAAAAGTTTAAATTGAAGGATACCTGTATATAAGGGTATCTATACGTATATGTGTTTTAAAATATGGTAATCCTTACATAAAGAGATTCCAATAAATTTAATGGGAAGTACCCTGGTGATATAAAGTGACGTGAATATTATAATGGACGTACCCCACTTACACAGAGTGGGGGAAGTGATAAATACATAGCGGTTTCTTTGTATAGAAGAAGAAGGAGATTCTGGCGGGCGTACCCCACTCACAGTCTAGCTGCTTCTTGTCATACACATCAGGGTTTCTTTTATATCCTCTCTCATACAGTTCTTCTGGAAATCTTTCAGCCAAGTATATGCACTTCCATAAATTAAAGAATCCACGTGAAGATAAAAAATTCCTATATTTTATTCCACACTACTCGCCACATGCGGGTAGGTAAAAACAACAATGTCCAGAACAATACAGTACATACAAAAGGTATGGAGGCAGAAAAAAGATGGAAAAATCCTTCTACATCAAAACCATAAAAAATTTGAAAAAATTAAAAAAGAAATTAAAAACAATTCTTTTACCTTGCTGAGTCTTTAAAGGAAAAACTGGAAAAAAAATGGCTGTCCACACTCCTCCTGTCGACGCGTTTCGGTCTGTGTTTGGACCTTTATCAAATTTTTTCAAATTTTTTATGGTTTTGATGTAGAAGGATTTTTCCATCTTTTTTCTGCCTCCATACCTTTTGTATGTACTGTATTGTTCTGGACATTGTTGTTTTTACCTACCCGCATGTGGCGAGTAGTGTGGAATAAAATATAGGAATTTTTTATCTTCATGTGGATTCTTTAATTTATGGAAGTGCATATACTTGGCTGAAAGATTTCCAGAAGAACTGTATGAGAGAGGATATAAAAGAAACCCTGATGTGTATGACAAGAAGCAGCTAGACTGTGAGTGGGGTACGCCCGCCAGAATCTCCTTCTTCTTCTATACAAAGAAACCGCTATATATTTATCACTTCCCCCACTCTGTGTAAGTGGGGTACGTCCATTATAATATTCACGTCACTTTATATCACCAGGGTACTTCCCATTAAATTCATTGGAATCTCTTTATGTAAGGATTACCATATTTTAAAACACATATACGTATAGATACCCTTATATACAGGTATCCTTCAATTTAAACTTTTACACAATTTTTGCACTAATTTACTGGTTCAGTCTACACATTGGTCTTTTTCAATTTTGTTCCCATATACCTGACACCGAGGGAGACTGTGGAGAAGCACAAGGCTACTAACAGTGAAAAATCAAAAAGGGAAAAGAAACCTTGACATGCTTGTGGTCATCTTTAAACCCTGTAAGTAGGGTACGCATCTGAAGACAAAGATACCTTTATATGTTTTCCTCATTCTACTAATCTAGTGAGTGGGGTACGCTAACTCAGAAACACAGTTATATTGGTGATCTGGTGAAGGAGTGAAAAAACAAAGATACCTTTATATATATAATTTTACGCTACATAGTGTGAGTTGGGGTACGCCTAGACTACACCTCTGATTATCTACTTAAAGGACTTGTTATACAGTGTGGTGCATGGAAATATAGACTGTTCTACACATATGCAATTTTTTCTTTTATATATTATCCACATCACTGGAATATAATATCGGACGATTATAAGAAGAATAGAAAAGAGGAAAAGAAAATTTTTGAAGACCCCACTAAAAGGGACGTATTGTGCATTTTTTTATCTATGTATATCTAAGTATAATAATATAGCGCTAAGGATTGTATCCCTTCTACTTTCTTGTACTTACTGTTTGTGTGGGAGTGTGGTGATACTCTAAGGGGGGACACAGTTCAGGGCAGCTTGTAGGCGCCATTTATGATAGGAGTCTCCACTCTTTATTTTTCTAAGGCCGGCTCTGCTGTCTACAATGCAGCACAGATATGGAGTGTTTTTCAGGCAGACAACGTATACTGGTGGTCACTGGTCAGCAAAACTCTGCACTGTACTCCTCCTATATAATATTATACTGGTGGTCCCCAGTCCCCACAATAAAGCAGCACACTGAGCACAGATATGGAGTGTTTTTCAGGCAGACAACGTATACTGGTGGTCACTGTCAGCAAAACTCTGCACTGTACTCCTGCTATATAATACAGCTGCTCCCCAGTCCCCACAATTAAGCAGTGTGAGCACAGATATATGCAGCACACTGAGCACAGATAAGGAGCGTTTTTTTCATGCAGAGAACGGATAAAACTGGTGGTCACTGATCAGCAAAACTCTGCACTGTACTCCTCCTATATTAATATACAGCTGCTCCCCAGTCCCCACAATTAAGCAATAAGTAAAGCAAGCACAAATATTTGCATCAACAATACACGGAGAGGACGCCAGCCACGTCCTCTCCCTAACATTTCCAATGCACGAGTGAAAATGGCAGCGACGCGCGGCTGCTTATATAGAATCCGAATCTCGAGAGAATCCGACAGCGGGATGATGACGTTCGGGCGCGCTCGGGTTAACCGAGCCATACGGGAGAATCCGAGTATGCCTCGGACCCGTGTAAAAAGGGTGAAGTTCGGGGGGGTTCGGTTTCCGAGAAACCGAACCCGCTCATCACTAATATATATATATATATATATATGTATGCCTATTTAATATGCTATGTGTATATGTATGTATATATATATATATATATATACACACGGTATATATATATGTGTGTAGATAGATATATATGCGTAGATATATATATGTGTGTAGATATATATATATATATCCATACAAAAAAAGCAAGGCACTCTGAGGACTCTTCTGCAAACACCTTTAATGACGGTGTGTTTAGATCTAAACACACCGTCATTAAAGGTGTTTGCAGAAGAGTCCTCAGAGTGCCTTGCTTTTTTTGTATGGATATATGGATGTCTCTGCATTAGGCACCAGGACCAGTTGATATTGCAGCGAGGAGTGCCGGCTGAATTGGATCAGTATATATATATATATATATATATATATATATACACACACACACACACAAACTAGTTTTGCGGACCCAGCGCATACTGAGTCACCTCAGTCCCCACCCCCGTGCTTGGCTCCACCCAGTTCTGGAAACCCCCCATGCAAATCCTGCGTTTGCCACTGGAGGCAGCAGGCGGGCAGGGACTCCGGCATCCAAAAAAAGATCAGAGGTGAGTGGAGCTCCGTTACCGGGCAAGAGCTCAACAGAGGCTGTGGACAGTTGCATCGGGTGAGGATGCGGGCAGAAGCGGCCGACAGGGGTGCGGGCAGAAGCGGCGAGCGGGGATGCGGGCAGCCGCAGCTGGAGGGTCAACCGTTCGGAGCCTCAAACAGGACAGGACCTGGTGGTGCTGGTGAGAAATGCGTTCGCTATCTTTGCAGGATGGGGATCCTTCATTTTTCTCACAGGCAGTCACAGCGGGCCACCCCGTCAAGTCCTGCTGCCCATAGGCACATGCCTAAAGCTGCCTAATGGAAGCGCCGGCCCTGCTAATCCAGCCAGTGATCCCAGCAGTGTGTGAGCAGTCAGACCATGCACAGTTAGGCTTCTTATGCCACCCCTAGAGAAGATTTAACTGGTCACAGACAAACTTTTCCTGCCTCTATGTGTGCAGGGCCATGCTGTGTATTGTTCACTGCAGTAAACCCTGCTTCACATACAGTATACTGTATATGGACTTAATATGCTTTCAAAATTTATTTTCTAGTCTACAAAGTACATCATATGTCATTAACAATCAGCAGACTGCTCTCAGAACATTTGCTACACTATCCGACATCTCAGAAAGTGTCCACAATAAAATAAATGTGAGGTTTTATCAGTCGGTATCCTGATGGTGTATAAATGTGTCCAGTTATCAGGAGGTGTTGATGTGAGAAATGGGTCATCTCAGAGGTAAATGTGCAAAAAGAGCTTCAGATGGTTACAGGAGCTATTTGTCCCTGAAGGACGTGATACTGATGAAGAGCTTGATGGCAGTTGTAATCATTCTCATGTTGTCAGCCGAACTGTGTGAGAGACAGCTGTGAGAGTCAGTATCAGAAGCAAAGGAATCTGGCTGCCAACACTGTGATCAACTACAGTGTATTATTAGCCAATATTTTTCGAGAAAACAAAAAAAAGAAGTGTAGTACCATTTACAGAATCCTGTTGCAGGCTTATACAGGCACCTACTTCTGGGACTGGGTTTTCTCTCTGTAGCTCAGTCCTCTCTCCCCTGGAACAGTTTGAATGCAACTTCTTGAAGCTAATCTGAATAGTAACATATTGATCTGAATCCCCTTTAACTCATCCAGTAATTACAAATTAGTAGTACATCTCCGATGGTGTGTGATCTGCGCAACATGTGCAGATCTTGTTCTGTGAGACCGCTCCCATGATTGACACTGACGGTTTGGGGCACTGGCGGGGTATCAACAGGCAGCGTTCCTGAAAGTGTGCCAAGACCAGAGTCTATGGCTTCACTAACCCCGGCAGCGGGAAAACACCGGCCACTATGTCTAGCTGCTGATGTGACTGCTTCATTTCGTAGAGAGTTTCTGCACCTCTCTGGGGTACGAGGAAAAATGAGCAAAGATATTGGTTTCCTTTGTGACTTAACTGAGTTGAATTAAATGGCCCCAAAGATAACTATAGTTTCCACATTTCCAAGTGAATTCTGGTGCCTGGTTTTAAAACTGGAGATGTGAATGTATTTGCAGCATATGAAAATTTCCCTAAACTACGAACTCCCAATTTTGTCTGAAAGTGAAAATTAAAAATATGTCTGAATTTCTGAGATTTTTTCACATACAGATGGAGCAGCGCTCATCGGATGTGGCTCCATCATATAGCAGCGTTCCTGGAGTGACTAGGCGATCCGTCTGCCTAGTCACGCCGGGAGCGCACAAAGACGCTCCCATTCAAGTGAATGGTGAGCGTGCGCGTTATGGATGCACACACACCCCAGACGTGGCGGCAGGCGCGCCCAGGCGGGCACGCACGAATTAGCATGGCTCCATCTGTAGTTGATCAAAACACAGGTGAGCACATATCACTGAACATGTTACCAGCTTTATTTTTGATGAGCCCTTTAAAGTAAATATTGAGTATTCCATATCCAAATATTCCGAAATACGGAATATTCCGAAATACAGACTTTTTTGAGTGAGAGTGAGATAGTGAAACCTTTGTTTTCTGATGGCTCATTGTACACAAACTTTGTTTAATACACAAAGTTATTAAAAATATTGTATTAAATGACCTTCAGGCTGTGTGTATAAGGTGTATATGAAACATAAATGAACTGTGTGAATGTAGATACACTTTGTTTAATGCACAAAGTTATAATAAATATTGTCTAAAATGACCTTCAGGCTGTGTGTATAAGGTGTATATGTAACATAAATGCATTCTGTGCTTAGACCTGGGTCCCATCACCATGATATCTCATTATGGTATGCAATTATTCCAAAATACGGAAAAATCCCATATCCAAAATACCTCTGGTCCCAAGCGTTTTGGATAAGGGATACTCAACCTGTATCTATTTTGTTCTATGTTATTGCAATTATCTGATTTAAAGAGCAATCCACGTTTTTTCACATCTCTAGGTATTGACCTGTTACCTGATTTTATCAGGAGTGCCCCAGGTGCTGATGTAACCACCAAAGTGTAAGACATTGTCGAAAATGTAATTTAATCCTCAAATACATTTGGGATTTTGTAGTTTCAACTATTTTCATGACAGTTACAGTACATGCTTGAGTAAACAATAAAGTCTTGAGTCTGTTTCTAAAGATTCCAGAGTGGGGGCATCTCAAACTGTGCAGGGACGTGAGTTTCATTAGAATATGACACCATTATGTTTAATCTATGGTATAGTATTAAGTATCAGATTTTGTATTCCTTGATACAATGTAGTGCTCTGCTTTTGTGCTTATGGTGGTGGTTGGCACTCATTTCCTTAGTTTCCTGGTCCACCATCCCTGCTGCCTATGTGGGGTTTGACATCACTGCAACGGCATCCGGAAGTCAGATCGGGGCTACTAGGTGATCTGCACTGGGTGTTTTATAAGTAAGGTAAAAAAATGTTCTGTTATCCTGATGCAAGATCTATGTCATTAACAACTGAAATGTTGATGTAAGCCGAGGCCATAGTCAATTATCTGATGAAGCCTGTGGAGTGCCACCACCATGTGCTGCTGTTTAGAGTTGCTTATGCCTCCAAGAGGGCACCCAGGTATTTGAATATATAAAGTAAAGGGAGTGCTGATCATATAGATGCATATATATATATATATATATATATATATATATATATACACTGCTCAAAAAAATAAAGGGAACACTAAAATAACACATCCTAGATCTGAATGAATGAAATATTCATATTAAATACTTTGTTCTTTACATAGTTGAATGTGCTGACAATAAAATCACACAAAAATTATCAATGGAAATCAAATTTATTGACCCATGGAGGTCTGGATTTGGAGTCACACTCAAAATTAAAGTGGAAAAACACACTACAGGCTGATCCAACTTTGATGTAATGTCCTTAAAACAAGTCAAAATGAGTCTCAGTAGTGTGTGTGGCCTCCACGTGCCTATATGACCTCCCTACAACCCACACAAGTGGCTCAGGTAGTGCAGCTCATCCAGGATGGCACATCAATGCGAGCTGTGGCAAGAAGGTTTGCTGTGTCTGTCAGCGTAGTGTCCAGAGCATGGAGGCGCTACCAGGAGACAGGCCAGTACATCAGGAGATGTGGAGGAGGCCGTAGGAGGGCAACAACCCAGCAGCTGGACCGCTACCTCTACCTTTGTGCAAGGAGGAACAGGAGGAGCACTGCCAGAGCCCTGCAATATGACCTCCAGCAAGCCACAAATGTGCATGTGTCTACTCAAACGATCAGAAACAGACTCCATGAGGGTGGTATGAGGGCCCGACGTCCACAGGTGGGGGTTATGCTTGCAGCCCAACACCGTGCAGGATGTTTGGCATTTGCTAGAGAACACCAAGATTGGCAAATTCGCCACTGGCGCCCTGTGCTCTTCCCAGATGAAAGCAGGTTCTCACTGAGCACATGTGACAGACGTGACAGAGTCTGGAGACGCCAAGGAGAACGTTCTGCAACATCCTCCAGCATGACCGGTTTGGCAGTGAGTCAGTAATGGAGTGGGGTGGCATTTCTTTGGGGGGCCGCACAGCCCTCCATGTGCTCACCAGAGGTAGCCTGACTGCCATTAGGTACCGAGATGTGAGACCATATGCTGGTGCGGTTGGCCCTGGGTTCCTCCTAATGCAAGACAATGCTAGACCTCATGTGGCTGGAGTGTGTCAGCAGTTCCTGCAAGACGAAGGCATTGATGCTATGGACTGGCCCGCCCGTTCCCCAGACCTGAATCCAATTGAGCACATCTGGGACATCATGTCTAGCTCCATCCACCAACGCCACGTTGCACCACAGACTGTCCAGGAGTTGGCGGATGCTTTAGTTCAGGTCTGGGAGGAGATCCCTCAGGAGACCATCCGCCACCTCATCAGGAGCATGCCCAGGCATTGTAGGGAGGTCATACAGGCACGTGGAGGCCACACACACTACTGAGTCTCATTTTGACTTGTTTTAAGGACATTACATCAAAGTTGGATCAGCCTGTAGTGTGTTTTTCCACTTTAATTTTGAGTGTGACTCCAAATCCAGACCTCCATGGGTTAATAAATTTGATTTCCATTGATAATTTTTGTGTGATTTTGTTGTCAGCACATTCAACTATGTAAAGAACAAAGTATTTAATATGAATATTTCATTCATTCAGATCTAGGATGTGTTGTTTAAGTGTTCCCTTTATTTTTTTGAGCAGTATATATATATATATATATATATATATATATATATACATACACATACACATATACACACACACACACATATATATATATATATATATATATCCCCCCCCCCCCAAAAAAAAAATACATTTATAAATAAATATATATATATATATATATATATAATATGGTGGAGCTACAGAGCAGACTCAGTGCCGACCAGGAAGTCAGAGAGGAAATCAGGAAAGTGGTTCAGTCATTGGAGCAAACTGCTCGAGAAATCCTCATTCTCCAGCAAAGTGTCCATCATGAGGCAGGCTTCAATAACAGTTCTCTGCTGTTTGGATAACTCTGATGACTTCGCCCGGGTCATATGATCTTTTGAAAAAGTGAGTGGTACCTCAAAGTTTCATTTAGTCAAAGTGTGAATTCTCTCTATCTTTTGTGCATGGTTAATAAGTGTATGACTATAAGGTGGCACTTACGATTATTACACACTTTTTGCAAACTAAAGCACGTAAGCACCTTTTATGCATGTAAGCACTAAGTCACTTTATAATATGAAGTTCACTTTATTGATATATCGTCTCCATCCACTGCGTATGTGACTTGCCACGAAATATCTGAATGACCGTGTGAGGAGGAGGAACACCAAGGAAGTTTTGGCAAAGATACCACTACATGCCAATAATCTCCTCTTATCTGGTACGCATATTTTGATTGTCAATGTTGATCAGTTACGGTTTTAAACACTGAAGGCGCAGCTGATTTACCACCAAAGAATATATATATATATATATATATATATAAAATACACACACTAGTATATTGTAACTGACATTGCCTTGTCCAGCATTCCCTTGCTCACTCCTGTTCAAACCCCCAGCTAAGACAGTAAAGATTTTTTATTTTACTATAAAATTATATTTTTTTTCAAAAAATAGGATTTTAGTACTTACTAGATAAATACTTTTCTTTGAATCCACAGGGGGCACTGGAGTACTCTTGGGATATGGATGGGGCGTTAGTAGGGATAGGCAAATATTTACATTAGTAACCCCCCACCCCCTCCATACTCTTAAGATGCCTCAGTGTTTTTTTACTGAGCCGACAAGGAGCGAAAGATAGGATGAACAATGGAGAACTACATATAACATTTAAAAAGATAACGAACAACTAGATAGTTAACACGACAATAGATAACATTCAACTTAACATTTAAACAAGTCGATGATAATGTGTTACCATAAGATTTACTGAACTTATCACAAGACAGGTGAAACTGCTCTGGGTGGGAGTCCAGTGCCCCTTGTGGATTCAAAGAAAAGGATTTTTCTGGTAAGTGCCAAAATCCTATTTTCTTTTTCATCCACTAGGGGTCACTGGAATACTCTTGGGACATACCAAAGTTTCCCCCTTGGGCGGGAGAGCTGGTTGGCACCTGTAACTCTAGACGGCCAAAGCTAGATGCTGATGCCGCAAACCAATCAAACTTGTAAAAGCGCACAAACGTGTGCACTGATGACCATGTAGCTGCATGGCAAAGTTGTGAATGGAGGCCCCACGACCTGCTGCCCATGACGTTCCCACAAAACGCGTGGAATGTGCTGAAATAGATGCAGGCGGTTGTAGACTAGCATGAAAATAAGCTTGACGAATAGTCAGCTTATTCCATCTTGGAAGCTGGCCAAACTATCTTGACTGCATCATAGAGAACAAACAATGTATCTGTTTTACGTACTGTTGATGTTCGGGCTACATAAATGCAAAGCGCGTGTACCACATCCAAGGTAGCTAGAGTTCCTGAACCCTCTGGAAAAACAGGAACTATGGTTGGTTGATTGATGTGAAAAGAAGAAACTACCTTTGGTAGAAAAGCAGGATTCGTGCGACGTTCCACTCTGTGATCATGAAACACCAGATACGGCGGTTTGCATGACAACGCACCTAACTCTGAAACACGCCTTGCCGAAGCTAAGGCTAGGAGAAACACTGTTTTCCATGTTAGAAACTTAACATCCACATGGTGTAAGGGTTCAAAAATTGAAGACTGCAAAAAATCTAAAACTAGATTCAAGTCCCATGGAGCTGTAGGTGGTATAAACGGAGGTTGAACTCTAAGGATACCTTGCAGGAAAGTGTGAACTGTTGGCAAAAGAGCCATACGCCTTTGAAAGAAAATCGACAAGGCAAAGACCTGGACCTTTAGTGTCGCTAAATCTGTAAAAATAGCAAAAGTCGGGATAACTTGAAAGAAGATGTCGGAAACTTCCGAACTTCACACTAACCAATATAAGCTTGCCAAATCCTGTGTTAATGAGCTGCTGTAACTGGCTTCCTAGCACGTAACATGGTTGGTATAACCGACTCTAGAATGCCCTCTTGTCTAAAGAGAGCGGTTTCAACAGCCACCCTGTCAAACGCAGCCGCGCTAAATCGTGGTTAAGAAACGGACCCTGTTGCAGAAGGTCTGGATGTAGCGGAAGCGGCCATGGATCATCTGCAAGTAGACTGCGGAGATCCGAGAACCACGCTCTCCGAGGCTAATGAGGCGCCACTAGTATAACGGTCGTGGACTCTCTTTTGATCCGCTTTAGTAACCGAAGAAGCAGCGGAAATGGTGGAAATAGATATACGAGGCTGTACGGCATGCTATTGTGAGAGCATCCACTGCCATTGCCTTTGAATCTCTTGTTCTGGACACATATTTGGGTGTCTGATGATTTTGGCGAGATGCCATTAGATCCACCTGTGGGTAACCCCACCGCTGGACTAACATCTGGAACACTTCTGGATGCAATGCCCATTCTCCTGGATGAAAATCCTGACGACTGAGATAATCTGCTTCTCAGGTTTCTACTCCTGGAATGAAGACCTCCGTCTCACTTGGTGATGCTTGGCCCAATTCAGGATTCGAGCAACTTTGCGCATGGCAGAGCGACTTCAAGTCCCTCCTTGTTTGTTGATGTATGTGACTGCCGTCGTGTTGTCTGACTGAACCTGATCAGTCTGAGACTGGAGCATGTGAACTGTCTGTCACAGCGCGTTGTAATTGCCCTGAGTTCCAGGACATTTATTGACAGTGATCTATCTCGGTCTGACCATAGACTCTGAAGCTGACAATGTAGGAGTGGTGCTCCCCAACCTCTGAGACTTGCGTCCGTCATCAGAATGATCCAATTCCAGACTCCGAATAGTTTTCCTGCTGTGAGATGTTGTACTTAGAGCCACCAGAGTAGTGATACTCTGGCTCTTGGAGACAACCGCACTATCTGATGAGATGAATTTGGAGATGAGAGTATGACCACTGTGCTATAGCTGAAAAGGACGTAAGTGAAATCGTCCGAACTGGAGTGCTTTGAAAGACGCCACCATCTTTCCTAACAGTCGAATGAACAAGTGCACCAAGACTGTCCGTGGTTTGAACACTAACTGTACCAGATGACGAATACTTTGTGCTTTCTCTTCTGGCAGGTAAATTTGTTGATTCACCATATCCAGAATCGTTCCTAGAAATGTAATTCTTTGAGACGGAACCAGGCTTGATTTTTTTGAAGTTGACAATCCAACTGTGCTGAACTAGTACACTGTACGTCAGTAAGGCATTTTGAAGGCGTATTTGTTGAGACAAAGCCTTGATGAGAAGGTCGTCTAAGTACGGAACTATTATCACTCCGAGGGATCTAAGATGAGCTATCATCACAGACATCACTTTTGTGAATACTCGAGGCACTGATTAGAGGCCAAACGGTAGTGCCTAAAATTGATAATGGTTTTGTTGTACTGCAAACCTTAAGTACGCCTGATGCAGTGGCCAAATTGGAATGCGTAAGTACGCATCCTTGAGATCCATCGAAATCATGAATTCCTGTGGTTCTAAACTTGCAATCACTGACCGCAGGGATTTCATCTTGAATCTGTAGTAAGTGACATACTGATTGAGCCCCTTTAGGTTCAATATCGGTCTGAGCGAGCCGTCTGGCTTTGGTACTACAAAAAGATTGGACTAAAACCCTTGACCGTGTTGGTGTACTGGTACCTGAAGTAAAACTGCTGTATCTATGAGAGACTGAAGAGCGGTCTGCAGAACTGCCCTTTTGTCCACTGACACAGGCAGACCTGTTTTGAAAAACTGCATCGGTGGTAGACAATCAAACTCTATTTTGTAACCTTTGAACACTAAATTTCGGATCCACCCATCTGTGGACGTCTGAAACCACGCTAAGTGAAATGTTTGAAGGCGTGCTCCCACAACTGAAGATCCGGGATAGGCTGGAAGCCCATCATGCCACTGGTTTGTCAGCTGGCTTTGTGTCTTGACGACGGTTAGTGGTTTGTTGAAAACCACATCCTCTACCACGTCTACTCTGTACGATTGTTCCTCGAGCATGGTCTCGAAAGGACTGAGGTCTAAAAGATTTGAACTCTGGTCCAGCGTATTTCCGTTTAGGAACTGGTGCGGGCAATGGTAGGAAAATAGACTTTCCCCCAGTAGCCTGAGAAATCCATTTGTCCAATTCTGGACTAAAATACATATCGCCAGTATAAGGCAATGCTTCTATTCCTAATTTTGACTCAGCTGCTGCCTGCCAAGAATGCAACTTAGGCGCCCTTCGGGCTGCAATTAGTGAAGCTGAA